>NW_014577794.1:81653-97001 GCF_000485595.1 Priapulus caudatus | reverse complement strand
GTGTGTGTTGTGTACCGTGGTGTGTGTGTGTGCTGGTGTGTCGTGTGTGTGTGTGTGTGTGTGTGTGTGTGTGTGTGTGTGTGTGTGTGCTGTGTGTGCGGGCGCGTTGCCAAGCGTTGCATCTGTGTATCGATGCGTGGTGCGGTGCTGTTCGCGCATGTGGGTGCTGTGTCTGCTGCGTGTGCATAGTGCGCGCGCCGACCGTGTGTGTCGTGTTCGTATGTCTGGTCTGTCTGTTTTGACTTAACTGGCTGGCTGGCTGACTTGCTATGTTGTGTGTGTGTGCTGTGTGTGTTGTGTGTGTTGTGTGTGTGTGGGTGTGTGTGGGTGTGTGTGTGTGTGTGTGTGTGTGTGTGTGTGTGTGTGTGTGCATGGAGGGTGGATGGGTGCGTGTGTGTGTGCGTGCGCTGCTGTGTGGGGTGTGGGTGTTGTGTGTGCGTCGCGTGCCTGTATGTGTGTGTGTGTGTGTGTGTGTGTGCTGTGTGTGTGTGTGTGTGTGTGATGTTGTGTGTGTGGTTGTGCGCGTGCGTGCCTGTGTGTGTGCCTGTTTATGTTTCGCGTTCGCGTGTGTGCACCGCGTTGGGTGCCATTTAATGTGTGTATGCGTGTGTGAGCGAGGATGAGAATGATAAAAAAGGCGAAGAGAGAAAATGTGAGGGAGTTTGGGAGAATCCCATTCGCCACCATTCGTGTCAGCGTTTGAGTCGTAAATAAAAATCGCCGGAAACTGTCGAAACACATTGATGGATGGTTGGATGGACGGGTGGATGGATGGATGAATGGATGGATGCGATGAATAGATGGCATGGATGGATGGCATGGATGATGCGTGGCATAGATGTGGCGATAGCTGCGCGTGAAATGGTTTGGATGGATGGTGGGTGGATGGATGAGCGATGGATGGCATGATGATGCGGTGGAGGGATGGATGGAGGATGAGATGTATGGATGGATAGGATGGGATAGATGGGCTGGATAGCTGGGTGAATGGTTGGATGCGATGGATTGATGGGGATTTGTTGATGATGAGTGGATGGATGGATGGATGCGATGGGGATGCGATGGGGTGGCAATTCTCGGTGTTGGATGGATGGCATGGATGTATGGATGGATGGATGATGGCCCGCGCGATGGATGGATGGATGGATGGATGGCAGATGGATGGATGGATGGATGGATGGGTAACCTGAATACCCTGTCGGTGGGCTGGCCGGATGGATCCGGATGCGATGGATGATTCCTGCGATACGGTTCACCCGGAGGATGGATTGGATCGATGGATGGTGGATGGTGGTATTCTTCATGGCATGGATGGATGGAGGGATGGATAGGGATGGATGGCATGGATGGATAGATTGATGGATAGATAGCATGGGAATGGATGGATGAATAGCATGGCATGGATGAATAGATGCGATGGCATGGCATAGATGGATGGCGATGCATGCGATGGCATGATGGCATGGATGATGTATGATGGATGAGATGATGGATGATGGATGGATGTGGAGGGATTGGCATGGATGATGGATGGAATGGATGGGCATGGATGGCATGGATGGATGGATGGATGGATGCGATGGATGGATGGATGGCGTGCGATGGATGGATGGATGAATGGCATGGATGGAGCGATGATGGATGGATGGATGGGAGGATGGATGGATGGATGGATGGATGGATGGATGGTATGGAGTGGATGGATGGATGGATGCGATGGATGGATGGAATGGAATGAGATGAGATGCGAATGGATGGATGGATGGATGGATGGTGATGGAGATGGATGGATGGATGGATGGATGGATGGATGGATGTGATGGGATGGGGTGGAATGGATGGACATGGATGGATGGATGGCTGATGGATGGATGGATGGATGCAATGGATGGATGGATGGATGGACTGGATTGGATGGATGGATGGATGGATGCTGATGGATGGATGGATGGATGGTTATGGATGGATGGAATGGATGGATGGATGATGGATCGAAGGATGGCATGGATGATGATGGATGGATGGTGGGATGGATGGATGGATGGATGCGATGGATGATGCAGATGAAGCATGGATGACTGGAGGGTATGGATGGATGATGGATGATCGGATGGCATGGATGGATGGATGGATTGGATGGATGGATGGCATGGGATGCTGATGCAGATGGATCGATGCGATGGATGGATGGATGGATGGTATGGATGGATGGTGGATGATAGTGCATGATGGATGACTGGATGGATGGATGGGGATGGATGGATGGATGGATATGGCATGGATTGGCATGGATGATGGATGGATGGATGGATGGATGGCATGGATGGTATGGATAGCGATGGATGTGATGGATGAGAGAATGGATGGTGGATGGATGGATGGCATGCGTGTGGATGGATGGATGGAATGGTGCATGCATGCTGCAGGAGCATGGAATGGATGGATGGATGGGATGGATGGGATGGATGGGATGGATGGATGGATGGATGGATGGATGGATGGATGGATGAATGAATGGATGGATGGATGGATGGATGGATGGATGGATGGATGGATGGATGCATGCATGCATGCATGCATGACTGGGATGGATGGATGGATGAAAACTTCCAGGGTCATTACATAAGAGGGTTTGGTGAGATGTTGCGTGCGGGTTGATCGGTGGCTTCGTTGTCCACATGGGGCCGAGCTATACTCACCGCGGGGTCGCATTTACCTCACTTAGCCGCTTCCTGCAGGAAGCCAGTGTTGTAGGCAGGATTTCCGCCACAGGGAAACATGTCCTCCTGACTGTGCGCAATGCCGACATATAGCCGGCGACTCGGCGCTTAAGTACATAATGAAATTCGGAACAGGTATAATGTCACGGTGCATGCTTAGGTAACAAATAGCTTGGGTTCGTGGTATTCAACTGTGCACTATACGAACATTCACTCGCACTCGTGCTTATATTCAGACTTTATTGTGACACTCCTTGTGCTTCGTATTTCCATTTGTATCGTCGCAATACTACGGCATATATCCGTGGCGCACTTGCATTATTTTCCGAAATAAAAAGTAACGATTTTGATATTTGCTCATTACGAGAACGATTTAATATTTAATTAATTTACAATATTTTAATTTGGATATGGTTAGTGCTACGGCGTGTCTTTTATTTACTAATTTACGATATGAAACCGTACAATGTGTTATCGGCTAGGTTTGCACAGTCAGTAAAATTTTATTGTTGGATTTAACGTGTAAATTTTAGCCAAATCCATTCAACTGATGTGGCTAAATTGCTTTGACTTCTTACTAACTGTATTCCTTAAAATATAGGGCCCTACATTTGTTTTATTTAGCAATAGTTAGACGAGTTGTGCTATGATTATTCTGAAATGCCTAATGTAAACGCCGCAAAATCACAGTAATCATGTGTTAATTATTTCGAACGCGTTATCAAAAATCGAGTTAGTGTAATACTCAAATTATATTGCTGCCATTTAATTTATAATAATTTAATATCCGCTTACATTATACTGTCATATCGCCGCAGGTCTGTAGTAATACTCACAATGTCGTCGAGTCTGTTACCTGATGCATCTCTTAATGTGACAGCGGGATAATGTATAAATAATATTATTAATATAGCTAACTACTACCATTAAATTTCATCGACAAATTTCATCAATTGTTAATCCAGAATACAAATCACGTTTCGCTAAATTAAAATTCGTGGCTATTCAAACAATTTCAAGCAGCATTATTCGTGTGACGTAACAGGTTCAATAAAATCACAGAGCGTGGCGAGAATTTAACTTTTTACATTTGAAATTTAAAAAACAACTAAATTTATTTACGGGTACGCACAGAATGCATCGGTAAAAATTACGTTTGTACAATCACCGCACGAAATTTTTTTGCTTATAGCTATCCGAGCTTCCGATAGTTTTTCTCGCGTGCTGTTTCGCCATCGGCAGCAGCTGCGAGGTTCGAGTTAGATTTTATGAAGCTTGCCACTACAGCGAACGAACGCCTACTGAAGGTTAACCAGTCATTACCGAGCGCCAGTGTATAGCCGGTGTTTAACACCGGGAGTGAATTGAGCCCCAGCTCGCATTAACATCATGCAGCCGTGGTTTTTAACTCGCGCGTTTTACGTAGCAACGTAGCATTTTAATGGCTGCCGTTCTTTGCACATGCGCCTTGTGCATTCATTCACGCACTGACACACGCACTCACTCACGCACTCACTCACTCACTCACTCACTCTTGTGTGTGTGTGTGTGTGTGTGTGTGTGTGTGTTTGTGTTTGTGAATGAGACATTAGCTCAATAAGCGGATGATGAACGATTCGGAATACGAGCATGATCACACATGGTACTGGTAACCAAGTACGCGCGCGCCCGTACAAACAACTATTTATATCTGGAGTAGATGAAAGGGGAATGAGTACGAAGCGGTTATCGCAGCCTGCATGAGCTTCATGTATGAGTTTTCAACTTGACTTCATTTCATTATCCTGTGTATAATTATACGTGTGAATATTTTATGTGAGCTTTGATTCTCCCTGGTCATATGGCGCCAGCAGATAGTATGTAAACCGAGTACTTTCACATATCCAGCAGATTTCTGTACACGTTGTTTACCACTATAACAGGCATACAAGCGAAAGCCAGGAGCGCCATTCGAAATTTTAATTTCGACTTTTGACCATAGCTAACAAATTAATTTTGTATTCGAATTGATCAACTGGGCAGCAAAGCGTCCCACATACGCGGATTGATCCCAAAAACACCTTATATAGATTTCGAATTACGAATAGGCCTTCTATAGGCTTTCTATTCGTATATGATGGCGTCTGAAATAATCCAGATGCTAGAATGGTAGTAATATCGTCATTCGATATTATCATCACGAAATTAACCTACCAACGTGTGTGTCCGTACGTCTTGCGCAGGCGCTTGCACATTTGTGATAATTGTAAAATTATCATTGTGATTCTTTGATGATTATGATTTTATAGCTTCTATCTCGCGCAGTCGTGATAACGTAAACAGTTTAACTAGATATTAACGGGTTTTCTCCGCCGTTCTATTCTTAACCCGTCATCTAGTTTAGCCACGTCACTTTCTCGTGAACGACTGTTGGATTAATTATTCAATCAATTACTCCATCAATCGATTAGATGGCTAATGACTCTCACTCCGATAGAAATTCACAACGTCCTCATTTACTCTGTGATTCATTATCTCATTTTCTATCTGCGATCATCCTTTTTCGATTCTTCACGAAAAACACATTCATTATTTCAGCCCGCCTATATATAGATATGCGCCGCGTTTGCGCCTACGGACACTCGATTCAATCGCATTTTAATTTCTGCTCGGCGCTCGCAACACTAGCACTTCGTCGCATGAAAGCCACTTCTTTGCAGGTATATAATAACCCTTTATTACATAACGGGAGCGGCTGTACTTACCACACGCGCCTCGCGCCTTTATACGAAAAGTTGCCGTCAGTACTTAATTGCGGACGGCATGCAGGCGGGAGCATGGAAATTACGGCGTCGACATTGTTGCCTATGGCACGCTGCCACTGATCATGACGCCGGGACAGTCATAACAACGACTCTTTCCCAGCCTCCCTCACATCTCGTCGTCAGTCTGCGAAACTCAGACAGTCGTTTCTCTCCCCCCCTCTCTCTCTTTCTATCTATCTATCTATCTATCTATCTGTCTATCTATCTATCTATCTATCTATCTATCTATCTATCTATCTATCTATCTATCTATCTATCTATCTATCTATCTATATATATATATTAACAGCACACGAGTAGCTAGAGAGAAATCGGCGCTACGGTGCGCATTGTGAACATGCACGTTTAATTCGTCATAGTCGGCGCATCATTTACTGTCTATCAGTGCGTCGCCGATGGCCAATGGTGTACTTAGCATGCACAATTGCATGTTTTGTGACGGCCACAATTACGCTTGAGAGACGCGATATTTCGCCCGCGTAAATGCAGGTGCTCAGCCGCCGAGAGAGCCCACAGCAGCACTGAAAATTGCCACATAATAACCTGCCCATTTTGACATGCAATACATTGTTTCACGTTGTTAATGGGTCGAGTTTGAGGCAAGCTTTGTCAACTGTACGTAATACGTGACTCACGCACGCACGGACGCCCCACACGCCACTCGCGCGCACGCGCGCACGCACGCACACATACACACACCTACCGCTGTATGTTCTGCTTCACTGACGATCAGTACGAGATCTAGACTTAATGTATGCGTCGCGTGTCGCCGACGTCGTCATCGCCAAGGTGGGGACGTGTGCGGAGGCGATTTCGCATTACTTTGTTACGCGCCAAGCGCGGCTTTTTATTATCGCTCTCTTGTTTTGCGCCACGTCTGTGCGTGCGTGATTTCATCGAGTGCCTAGATCAGTAACGCGCGCTCGAGCCGCGTGCTCTTGTAGATGTCGAGGGAATACGATACTAAAAGCAGAGGAGAACGTAATACGCTCGCGTACGTTGATTATCGTCCTGGATTTTTTATTTTATATAAGCGGACGCCCCGCGCGCGCGTACACACGACGTGCGTCCTTTTAGGTCGCGACCAAGGTGAGCGCCGCTATCGCATAAAAATCTGCGAATTTATCTCGTAAAATTTGACGTAAGTGGAGAGAAATGCCCCTCGCGTTTCCTCGCTCATTATTAATGTAACAATGACGGCGGCAACGGCGGCGGCGGCGTCGGCCATGTTTGGCAGCGGCGGCCGTTGTGCGGCTGTCAGCGGGCCTAGTAACTCTACCGTGGCAGCGGCACGTGCCATCGCCACGCCCACCCCCCAGGGGCACGATTTTAACTGCACTCCATCTAATCCCCGCAATAAGGTCGATGACAAAAGGCGTAGATTTGGTATGCAGATAAGTGAACGCTACATTAAGTAAACTAGCCGAATACGGCGGTCATGATCTGATAATGCCATTAGCTGTATGCTAATGCACGGGCCGTGATAATTCAACCACGTGGCTCTAATTTCGCCGACTTAGCAGACAGCGATGATAATAGACGCTGCTCTGAGAACATTAACTCCATCCTGCAAATACGAGCCGTGAGCGTGAATAAACATCAGACATATAGATTCTACAGCACTCCGATAACCATCCTTTGGTTTATGATGTTCCTTTCTTCATATACCTAAATAATCGCCGTGGCTATTGCAAACACACTCTTCAGTGAAGCGTGTACAACATACGGGCACTCTTCCATCGTACATCAATCACGTTATATTATCCCGTTATGTTATAAAACGTAATAAGATCATGTTTTGAGATTAAACTTTTGAGAAAAATAAAGATAAAACATACTGAGATGAAACGTACTGAGAAAACGTAGGGGTAATGTTCAATATATGAGAGGATCTGCAGTCAATACTGCCGAACCGTATTAAAAAGCTTTATTTGTGCAGCTGTCTGTCACCAACAAAAATTCACTTATAGCCAATCTTACGCATCTAACGGTTAAAGTATATATATATATATATATAATTTATAGCTGGAGCGATGGCGAGGGGATGAGAGGGTGATTTCAAACCGGATCTGAGTTCCAAAAATCATTCTAAAATGCTTCTTGCGCAATCTACAAATATATCACTATACTGTCGCACTTAAAACCCCATTAGCATAAATCTGCAGCACGCTGCGCATGCAGAATAACCAGCGGGACGAGGGGTGGAGAGAGAGAGAGAGAGAGAGAGAGAGAGAGAGAGAGAGAACGAAGAGACAGTGAGATAGAGGAGAGCGTGATATAGATCGAGATATAGAGAGAGAGAGGGAGAGAGAGAGGGTGGGAGAGAGTCTATGGACGCATGCAGTGAAACGGGTGTGCGCTGTACGCACGACACGGGCGCGGGTGAGAGTAAGTAGTGTATGTCGCCGTGACCGTTGTACGAGCATTAGTGCGGTCGCGCTGAGCGTGAGTCGATCCCGCCGCCGTGACTCCTGTTACCTGTAACTGCTACGTTGTGTTTTGTATCCGTACAGCGGAAGCAACAAAAAACTCCGTGCGTACGGCGGGCAGGTATATTTAGAATTTAGACCTATATACACACACGCATTCACGTACACGCATGCACACCGAATATATATATATACACGTATATCAAAAAAGTGAATAAATTATTAAACAATTAAATAATTATATATATTATATATATTATATAATATATATATATATATATATATATATATATATAATTATATATATATATAATTATTTAATTGTTTAATAATTTATTCACTTTTTGATTTATTTATCTCTATACATATACATACAGTGGCAGATTTAGGTGCCCTCATTGAGATTTCTTGTTTCCGATTATCAGTGCAGGCTCTACGCAAAGTGTAGTGACGAGGCAGCGATTCATGTGCATGTTCTCAACGCATATAGGGTTCACACAAAAACCTGCACATATTCCTGCACGTATAGTACATGCATTCTGCCAAAACTATTAATATCTCTGATCTATAATACTAGCGAGATTCAAAGAGTAATTACGCACGTTGTGCTTGGCTTAGGAATATGGCAGGAACAATCTGTTTGTGAGTACTGCTGATTAATAATCATCTTTTACCTTGTTCAAACTTCGTGTGTAGCGTTCGATGATTTTTGCTTTAGCGCTTATGAATATGAATAAGTTGCTCTCTGATCGGATTAGTATTATCCCGAACAAACTGCACAGGTAATTAAGCACCCCGTAAGGGAAGCCAGAGGCGCGCGCTCATATAAACAACTGCGATCGTGTAGTCGTCAGCTTGTCGTCTGACGCAACATCTTTAACAACGCGGCTGGCTTTACGTTTTCAAGCAGACGGTCGCATCGAGGGGTTGGCCGGCAACACAGCACAACACCACGCGCGCGCGCACGCACGCACGCACGCACGCACGCACACACACACGCACACACACACACACACACACACACAAACACATTTCATATACACACACACGCGCGCACGCACGCACGCATGCACAAACACTCTCACCCACATTCATACAGACACTCTCTCACACACGATTTCCGTCGCTCTATAGAATTATAAAATGCGGTCGCGTAGTATTGCGAACGAATATTATTAGCACAATTATATTCTAAGCCGAATATCGATCCATATAAACTGCCATTATTAGGTGTGTTAAATGGCGAAAACTCGTTCATAATTTCCCAGCTAGTATTAGATATTTGCTTCCGTGAAGCACGCGCGAGCCGTTACTTTACAACAAACATTGTAACAATTCAGCAAGAAACTGCTACAGTGCATACTTTCGTGCGCACACATCCCTGCACAGTGCACACACACGCACGAACGCACGTTTATAGGGGAAAAAATAAAAAATATGTTTGTCCCTCTTTCTTTCTTTCTTTCTATCTCTCACCACTCTCCCCCTCTCTCGCTGCTGCACTTGTTTCTCTCTGTCTTTATGTCCCTCTTCTCTCTCTCTCTCTCTCTCTCTCTCTCTCTCTCTCTCTCTCTCTCTCTCTCTCTCTCTCTCTCTCTCTCTCTCTCGCTATCTCTCTCTCTCGTTTTCTCTCCTACTCTTTATTTGTCTGACTCGCCCCCTCTTCTTGCTCCCACTCTCTTTGCCTCAACGCATTTACATTTTGCCACATACAAAAGCGAATCGTACCTCTTATTGGTAATTCAACGCGCAAGTAGCAGACGGAGAAGAACAGTTAAAAGCGTGCCTGATTTGAATAAGTGCTTTGCTGTGCACCCGCCTGGTCACGTCACGCCACTGTCGACCGGCGAAGACATTGTAAACCGAGATCGGCAACGCTGCGATGGTCGTTAGATCTCAGCGGTCGTCACAGCGTTTCAAGCAGTGCTCTAATTGAGTAAGAAAAAAACTAGTGCTCTCTCACGCGACGATAACATGTCGACGAGGGCAAACCCTTTCATCGAATTCGTCATTTGAATCTTGACTTCCCTCCCTCGGCGGAGTTATTGAGAACTGAGAACACGCACGTACGATGCGGAGAGCAAAGTGTCCGACGAATCGCCTGTCGCGTCATTAAATCATTTGCTGAGCAATAATTAAAATAATAATGATTATTATAATAATAACAATAATTATAATAATAATTATTATAATAATAACAATAACTGCAATAACAACAGCAGCAGAAAGGCCTGATAATAGCCGTAAATGTACGCATGTATATGCGTTAGCTTTCGTTTTAGCGCCGCACCACCATCATTAAACTTATTGTCCAGATCAAACTCTAGGCGCGATTTACGAACGGCGAGTTGAATATCGCGCGAGGGAGTGACATTGGTTATTTATGTTCTTGCGTAATTTTTGAGTAATTTATATTATATGCGCACATCGAACGAGTTCGTTTTTTAATGCTCTCTCGCTTTCGTTTGCTCGCGCAGAACGAGAGAGAAGCCACGCCATCGTCATCGTCTATGTACGACGGCACACCGTTCGCCGCCGCCATCGCCGCCACCAGCTTTAACATGAATACGTCGCCGAGCCACCTTGCTCAGTCGCTCGGCCGGGCCGCCGCACTGCCGAAGCCGCCGCCACCGCCCGATAGTAGCGTGTCGAAAGTGTCGGTATCCTGTGCCAGCATCAAAACGGAGGCAGGTTGTCATGACGACGCCGGCAAAGGTGATTGGAGCGCACAGTGCGTGTACGCGTATAGCGGCAATCAGGGAGGCGGCGTACGCGACTCGATGGCTGAGCTCAGCGGCGGCCTGCGGCAAGGGGACGTCTACTACAAGCAGGTATCGCCGGCCGATTCGCGCCTCACCAGCCCGAGCGCCTTCAGTGGGGTCGCGCACTGCTTCAGCTCGGCCATGAGTGAGATACGCGGCGGAGCGGGGCTGGACGCGGGCCGCTACGCAGACACGTCGGAGCTGGTGGCAAGTCTGACCGACAAACACGGGCTAGGCATCGGCAGACAAGGTAAGGCTGTGTGTGTGCGTGTGCGTGTGTGTGTGTGTGTGTGTGTGTGTGTGTGTGTGTGTATGTGTGGAAACAACCTGACGCGTGCCGCGCGACGACCATTGTTAGCAAACTATAGTGACATCAAAGTCAACTCGCCAGCGGCCTATAGCGAAAATGTTAATGCTGGGCAGCGTGCACACGTGGCTCCTCGCACGATGTAGGAGACGAGTGACTAATTGAAAGGCAACATAATTGGCCTCATTCGCCTTTATAGGGCATATTAAATTGGCGGGGAGCCCTGGTTTCGGGTGGTTGCGTTGCGCGCGCGTCATAAAGCGGGGTAGGCCGCCACGGCGACAACGTTGGCGACATGGCATAGCTTGAATTGAATTACGTAATGCCAAAATGAAACGGCAATGTCGCTTATAATAATTTCGCACCGTGCCCGGAAATATATTTATATTTTTTAAATAGTTATCAATTATATACGCATCTTGTATGTTCTATGTAATATGCATACAGAGTAATGCCTGTGTCCGTGTATTTAATTCCCAGATAAGTACAACCTACAATAAAAATAGAAATTAAGTAAAAATATCGAAATAATATGTATTAAAATAAAAATAACACGAGCGTGTTCATGAGAACGAAACTGTGTCCCTCACGTTCTCGATCTTACTCGCTAAACATTGAGAATTATATCGCGACATAAAGAAATAGATGTGTGGTGGTGTCTTTGTGTTGGTCGCGCGGGCAGTGGCAAATTAGAGGCCACAGGATTTCCGGACGGTGCAGCGCACACGTTTACGGGGAGGGTCCTGCTCGAGCGTTTATTGCAAGGAACTAATTATTTCTGTTTCTGTGCCGACTCGCGCTCGTGCAGCCATGAACGTCCACCATCCGCGTGTGTAAAGATGTAAAAACGCCACAGCGGGTCGCAGAATCGTGCGCTCCATGCCATGTAGTGAGTGAATATATGCATATATAAATTTAATCCCAATTTAACACCGTGGCAGTAGCTGGTCGCCCGGTATCCGGTATATGTTAAGTCATATATTTAATATATATAATCATATATATACATATATACGCGAATGGATCGACAGCAGCTCTGTTCAGGGGTTTGGCTTATTTCAGGGCGAACACGGCCAAAGTTTGATCTCAGTTAAATGGATTAATAGCTTATTAATCCGCTTGTGCTTGCATTGTGGGTTGTAAATGCTTAGTTGCAGTAATGATTGACAGCTAAATGGAGTTTAATGTTATTTACATTTGATTACGTGTGATTTTTAGTCCATGTGGCGTGCCACCAGCCATCATGTAGATTTCTAAATATTACCATTGTATATGTATATATTCAGTAATGGGGTAGTGATTGTTGGCTAATGGATGTAGTGATGTTTGCTAGAAATCATCTATCTATATAATTGCACATAAATACACGTGGGCGAACGCACGTACGCATGAGCGCACGGACACATACACGCACGCGCACGCAAGCACACACTAACGTCGGAACGTTCACACCCACGCACGCACGCGCGCACACACAAGCATGCATACACGTACAGAAGCGTGTACACACAAGCACACGCATACGCGCGGACACACTCACACAGGCACACACGTACGCACGCGCGCACACACACATAAAATTGATACAATGGACTGCGCAAATGAAATCACTCTCTGAATATATAATGTCGTACCGCAGCGGCGTGAAGGAATGGGAGGATCTACCGACCAAGATAGTAACCCACTAAGCACGAAGCCTTTTCTAACCTCTCTTCCACTTCTCCTAACCTGGACCCGTCGTTCACACGCATGCGCGGACGCCATCGCCACGCGATGACCTTTCGCGTGCGCCCACCGCCGTGATTGTCCCGCTGAAAGCAGGCACAAAATTGAATTTCGCCATCGATGGAACTTAACGAACTTGAAAGGAGCGCTTGCTGCTCGCTCTCGGTGCCTCCAAAATCAATTGTCAATTTTACTCGGAGCTGGCGGCCGGGCGCGCACACACACACACACACACACACACACACACACACACACTACACGCGTCCGTGTCTTGCGCGTCACTTACTCATTTCATTCCGCGCGCCTTTTGAGCGGTCACGTACACGACGCTACTGACTAATTTAGCGCGCCATCCGGCCTGTTTTCGTTGCGTTTTAACTCATTCTGCTCGGAGGAAGCGCGCGCACAGAGTGCCTCTCCGGGCTAGTCAAGTAAAGATGTTTGTGCGTGTGCTCGTGGGTGCGAGCGTGTGTGTCTGTGTGTGTTTGTATGTGTGTATGTGTGTGCACGTGTGTGTGCCCTATCTACAATAGATAAGGGCGGCAGCGCTTGTACTTATGCCCGTTGGGCGTTGATTTCTCGCCGAATGTCACGTACCGAGTTTCCCGGCTGCGAATTCACGCTGCATGTATACGTGAGGTGGTAGACATTTAGCTGCTATTACGCAAGAGAAGAGCGAGACTAAGAAAAAAAATAGAAAGAGAGGGAGAGAGAGCACGAGTGAAGGGGAGAAGTGGGGGGGGGGAGAACGAGCGAGAGAGAACGGGAGAGAAAATGATAGAGCTTGAAGGATAGAGGGAAAGAAGGAGCGAGAGAGCGAGAGAGTGGGGAAGAGAGAACGAGAGAGAGAGAAAGAGAGAGGAGGGGGAGATAGCGCGCGAGAGGAAGAGAGAGAGAGAGAGAGATGGGGGGAGCGAGAAAGGCAGAGGCCAGAGCCTCGATATTAGAGTGACATCACTATATCCGGTTACGAAGTTTTCTCCTAAAATAGACGATGTGAACAACGTTAGTTTAGATTGATCACCAAACGAGAATCGCAACGAAAAAAACAACGTCACACATTACAGCCATGGATACTGGCAATTAGTAAAGACCCCGTTGCCGTACACACGCGTCTCGCTATCGAAATCAAATGCACGTAGTTGGGGTTCAGAGCTCGGCAACCCGACCATAGATATCCCATAAACGTATATATGTATATAATGTATATATTATATCCATAGTCCCGATACATATATACATATTAGATCGCCAGAGGTCATCCTTATCGGATAATCCTCAAACAAAAGAGCGTCTCGATTCTCTCGGTGTCTCAAAATCTGTACGCTGACCCCTTCTTGTCGGCACACCCATAACGCGGGGATGCCCGCCGACGGGTGCTTGCCGCAGTTAACAAGATTTGCATATACCGAATATATATATCTCCTCCCTCTTTCTCTATTTCTTAATCTCTCGCCCTCTCTTTCACTTGCTGTCGCTGTCGCGCTCTCTCTTTCTCTCTTCCCCTCTTCCTGTGTGTCTCTATCGCACTCCCCCTATCGTATCCTATCTCGCGATTTCCTCCTCTCTCTATATATACCTCTCTTCTCTCCCCCCCTCTCTCTCTACCCCCTCTTCTACCCTCTCTCGTTCTTTCTCTCCCTGTCCCCCCTTTTTCCTTCTCCTTCAGCCATCCCTCTCTGCCAGCCCACGCTCGTGCGCCACCGACATCATTCATCAACGCTGCGATTTGTATTCTGGCGATGCAGCTCGGCAGTCAGCAGCCGCTAGCAGCAGCAATGACGATGGTCTGTCATCCGTTGGCCTGACTAATGACCCTTGATTAAAGCGCCACGCCAACTTTACTTCTGCTCTTTTCCGCGCAGAAATTAACGCTTTCGCGTAGATTCGATTGTCGTTGAGAGGACGGGAAGGCATGCGGTCCGATACTATACTTTTTTCACACACCCACACACACACACACACACATACACACACACACACAGACACACACACACAGACACACACACACACACACACACACACACACACACACACACACACACACACACACACACACACTACACACACACACACACACACACACACACACACACACACACACACACACACGCACGCACGCGCGCGCGCGCACACACCAGATGCAAAACGACGTTAGTAAAAATGTGTTTTATAGTTTTTTTTCCTATTCACCAACATTTCATGCTGAGCCGATGGCGTGTGCTGATTTCAGGAAAACCATCGTTAGTGAAGTACGGCCCGTGTTGAATTCGCTCTGTGTCGCTATAATTCATGATGACATTTCGTTTATATGATATTGATCATCTGAGTGCATCTAAAATGGTATTGTGCAGCCGTTTGTAGCATATAGTCTGTAAGAGGGTGCGCACCGGGTAGAACGTCTCAGCTGTATATAACAAATCGCGTCCGTGCTAATCCAGATTGCATAAAATGTACACATTCGAGACATACACGCGCGCACGCACGCACGCACGCACGCACGCACGCACGCACGCATACCTGCATCTAATTAAAAACTAGGGAAACTTGGGCTAACATGTCGAGCTGTCCCATATGCTCTGATATTAAGTGAGAACTTCA
>NW_014577794.1:69153-76653 GCF_000485595.1 Priapulus caudatus | reverse complement strand
TCTATATTCTACATTCTACATTCTATATTCTATATTCTATATTCTATATTTATATCTTATCTATATTATTATTATCTATATTATTAATTGAGGTGAACCGATAATGTCACGATTAAACAGGTTGTAATATTTAACATTTCATGATTAAGCTAGGAGAAATATGAATCTTCGGCATGATGGAAGCTGAGCAACCTCTATTCCAACAATTTCGGTTTGATACGGCGCGTCGCGGCATTTGTCCGAAGCGATCTTTCTCACGATTTGTGGTTATTTCCTATTCGTAGTCGTTCGCACACAGCGCATTACGCCCAGCATTACAATCTGTGTTACTTTGCGCACATATTTGCAAGGGCTAATCCTTCAAATGCGGCTATTTTATATCGTGTCTGCGATGCGATTTACGATGCGATGGTTCGAACGATTTTACGGTCGATTATGCCGCGACTGGACAATCCGGCTTTAGCCACGCCTACCGACATGACCGTCAACCGCACGCAGGCCGGGGCCATTCTGATCCAGCGCATAGGACTGTAACTTATCGCCAGCAGCCGCGCGCTGACTGAGTGGCGGCGATCCTATGGATCGATGTGCGCAGTAACTTGCAGTAAAATATCGCCACAGAGGTGCGCGCTCGGTTCGAGCAAATTTTCTCGCATCGAATTTTTCGCGATGATGTGTGTCAATCCTCCTGCAGATCGTTGTTTATACAGCGTTCACGCTTTTCAGTCTTCCCCGCCGCTTTATCTTCCTTTTTCTTCGCCTCTCATTTTCGATTCTTTAATTATCTCACCATCACTATCATTACCAGGATCAAACCACATCGGGGGAGGCAAAGAGTTACGTATTCGTCGCCACACTCGCAGAATCATTTCAGCAGAAGCCGCGCCTGCTCATCACCAGTAGCAGGCAGTAGAACGCATTGATCAGCAGCGTGCTGCAGCAGAGTATTGAGCAGCCTAGAAAACTACAACAATAGCAACAACAACAGACCAACGACAACGAACAAAGAACAACAATGATGATGATGTGATGATGATGATGATAATGCGATGATGATAATAATAATAATAATAATAATAATAATAGCAACAACAGCAACGATATGAGTGGCAGCAAATTTAGTAGTGGCAGTGGTTTATGGTTATGATTATGATCAAGATTACCCTTATAATCATGATCATAATTGTGATGATGATGATGATGATTATTATTATTATTAGTAGTAGTAGTAGTAGTAGTAGTAGTAGTAGTAGTAGTAGTAGTAGTATTGTTAGTATTATTATGATTGCTTTTCTCATTATTTGTCGTAGTCGTCGGCGTGGGTGTCGCTGTAGCTGTTGTTGTTGTTGTTGCTGTTGTTGTTGTTGTTGTTGATGATGATGATGATGATGATGATGATGACGATGATGTTGTGGTAATCAGCAATCGAATTTCAGTTCAACTCTGCATATTGTTACTATTCTTGACAATTACTGTTTCCCTTTTACGGCTTAAATAAATGCTTTCAGTTTCTCTATACGTTCGCGCGATACGTTTATTTCATCTCCGGTCCTCACAGTCTCCACTTCCCCGAGAATGCCTTCCGCGCGTTCGCCCACCTATCACATTCACTCGTGCGACCATATCTCACTCTTTACTCGTGGCCCGTTTTCCTACATTTCATCAACCTGTTGGTTTAGTGATAGAATCTCTCCCGGCTCGTATTTGTGCGCAACTGCTTAGTTCGAATGCGCATAATGCAGGTTAGGATCGAGCACCTAAACCAATATCTGTATAGACGATAATTTGCGTCCGGCGGGCGCTCGTATTATATTTGTAAAGTATCGCCGTTGCGAAGACAGGAAGGGCACATATACGCGCGCGAATCATCGCCGTCCATATGGCCGCTCGGAAATTCTGCGCCGTATAATTAGGACGGCAAAACGGGAAATGTTGAGTGGCTGACTCGCGCGTGTAAGGTCGGTGATCAGCGCAAAATTGCTACGTCTGTTTGCGTTCGTGAGTAGCATCGCAAACCTCGGCAGCCGAGAGCCCGCTGGAAAGAGGCGCATGATTGCCGATCGCAAGAGACCCGACAAGCCCTCTGAGCAAGACGCCGTCGATCGCCGGTGAGGGCGTAGGGGAGGGGAGAAGAAAGATTGGCGAGCGGGAGGGGAAGAGAAAAAATGGGAGGTGATGCGGAGGAGAAATGATGGGGTGGAGGAGGGGAGGAGGGGAGGAGGAAGATTGGCTAGCAGGAGGGGAGGAGAAGGAATGGCGAGCGGGAGAGAAAGAGAACAAATGGGAGGGGAAATGGAAGAGAAATTATGGGAAGGGGAAGGAAGGAAGAAGAATGAGAAAGGGTCAAGAGAGGAATGATGTAAGAAAGATTTCAGGGAGCGTGAAGAATAAGGGAGCAGAGAGCGGGAGGAGGAAGAATGATAGGCGGAGAAAATAGATAAATGATGGGAAAGGGAAAGGGAATAGAAGGATTCGACCGGACGGGAAGCAAGCATGCGAATGTAATCGAGGAAAGATAGAGCTGAAGCATAAGCAGGAAGATGGAAGCATGAAAAAAGAAAGCTGGTTAGGGTATCGGGAGGAGGAATGAGGATGATAGCAATAAAGGAGCAATGATTTGAGAGAACGGAAGTACGTGAACAGGGAAGGCGGAAGTGTAAGTGAAAACAGGGAAGTATGCAAGGATTGTGGATTGGATTTATATGAAGAAAGAGGAGCGAGCGTGAGGAGGGAAGGGGAATGGGATTGTAATAGGGAGAAGGGAGCGTGGAAATGGGTAAACAGAAGAGAAAGGGGACGAGACGAGGAGTACGCGGTACTGGACACAGGAGGGAGCGTGAGAGGGAAGGAGAGCGAGAGAGAGATATGCGATACAAAGGAGGTTGGAGGACACTAGGAGGAAAAGAGATGGTGGGTGCAATGGCAAAGAGAAGAAGCAAACGTGGGGCGTTGAGAAAGAAAATGTAATGGCGATGAAAGGAAACAAGTAGGAATCGTAAAGTGGGATGGTGCGTAAGATAAGGAAACTGCGGATATAAAGGAAACCGCAGCAAGTGCAATGAGAGAACAAAGTCACAGCACTTCACGAACAGCTTGCATTGCATTCGCATTTAATTCGCAATTATAAACTACAAGACGCAATCAATATGCAAGGCAAACGACGGTTTCGGAAAAAGGAAGATAGGTGAAGAAACCCGTTAAAAGAGCAACGAATTATCATACCCAAATTCAGGGTGTCTCGAGTTTTATAATTAGCTCAGCCGGCGAGTGAAGGATATAAGGTACTAGCTACCTTATACTCGTACTGCGACTCGCGGCAGTCTAAATAAAACGTACCGACCGGCATTGCCGCATTGGCCACGGATCGGGCGCGGTGTGCCAGGGGACCGGAGTCTCGTCATAGCTGCGTAGGTTTGTCTAATTTAAAACAAACATGTTACGGCGGCAAGTGAATTAGGCGGCATCCAGAGGAAGCGCTGACATGTGCCGTGTTCTGGTTGCACATATACGTACTTTGTGGTACTACGAGTAATTGTGGGGAAAAGGCGCGCGCGCGCGCGCGAGAGAGAGAGAGAGAGAGAGAGAGAGAGAGATAGGAATATAGAATTAGAATAGAATATAGAATGAATATATGGAATATAGGAATAATATAGAATATAGAATATATAGGAATATAGAATATAGAATAAATAGAATATAGAATATTGAAATATAGAAATTATATAGAATGTAGCATTTAGAATATATAATGTTAGAATTAGAATGTGGAATTAGAATGGTAGAATGTATGTATAATATGATAATTTATAATGTAGAATGCTAGAATAACGAATATAGAATATAAGATATAGATATAGAATAATAGAATATTTTAATGAATAGAATATAGAATATAGAATATAGAATAATAGATATAGAATATTATCAGAAATAAGATATAGAGATATAAAGACATATTATTAAGAATATAGATATAAAGTAGTAAAGAATAGAGTATATAGATAGCATTATAGATTATAAGATTATTACGAGTATAGAGTATAGAGTATAGAGTATAGATTATAGATTAATAGAGTATAGGAGTATAATATATAATATCGAATATCGAATATATAATATAGAATCAAAGAATATAGAACATAGAAATAGGAACATTAGAGCATTAGAAACATCAAACATAGAACATAGAACATAGAAAACATAGAATATATAGAATATAGAATATAGATATAGAACATAGAACATAGAACATAGAGCATAGAACATGTCAAACATAGAACATAAGAACATATAGAACATAGCAATATATAAAAATATAGCAATATAGAATATAGAAATATAGAATATAGATATAGAATATAGAATATAGAAAATATAATATAGACTATAGAATATAGAATATAGACTATAGAATATTAGTATATAGAAATATGGATAGAAAATAGAAAATAGAGAATAATAAGGATAGAATCAAGAAAATGGAATATATAAGATATATTGCTTACGTAATTGAGTGTTCGTGCGTGTGTGAGCGTAGTGCGTGCGTGCGTGTGTGCGTGCGTGCGTGAGTGCGTGTGTGAGCGCGTGCTTGCATATCAGTATGTGTGTATAGAAACCAAAGGATGTTCTATAAAAGAGATATATCATGTCCCATTTAATTTGAATAATTAGGCACACACACACACACACACCACACACACACTACACACACACATATACAATATATCATATATATAATATCTGATCTATCTATACTCTCTCTCTCTCTCTCTCTCTCTCTCTCTCTATATATAATATATATATATATACTATATATATAATATATATACATATATATTCTTATTGTATTAAACATAACACTACCATGGCGCCGTCCATAGATTTTTCCGATAACATAATTAGACATCCTAGAGTGAGGAGATTGAATATTATCCCGCATTCGAATAAAATTATAAGCAGGAACAGGCAACATAACCATAGCACTACTTTTGCCACTTTAAACTATCAAACAAACTATATTGAAATCTCTAAGGCGGATTGTAGGGATCTTGCGTGCAGGTCTGGATCTTTGATTTACATCCTGCATTGGGTCTTTATTTCAAGAACATTTTATAGAATCTATGCACTTTTTCATCGTCTATTCTATCAAAACTGTCATCTAGCCCGCATATCATTATGCGTGTGGTGTATGTGTTGTGTGTGTGTGTGTGTGTGTGTCGTGCGGTTTGCAGTGCGTGCGTGCGTGCGTAGCGTGCGCTGCGTCGCGTGCGTGCGTGCGCGTGCGTGCGCTGCGTGCGGTGCGTGTTGTGTACGTACGTACGTGCGTGCGCGCGTGTGTGTGTATGTGTGCATGTTTGTGGCGATGTGTTGGGGGGTTGTTGCGGTGCAAATCGTGTATGTGCCTATATTATATATATATAATATATCATAGTAATTATATATATATATAGATATAATATATATATATATATGTATTTTAATAAGAGAGAGAGCACGTATGAGAGAGAGAGAGAGAGAGAGAGAAACTATTAATATAAAAATAGAACGAGCAAGCAATTTATTTTGCGAGCTTTCGAGAACATATGTCTATTCCCCAGGCTTCACAACAACAACCAATGTATATATATATAATATGCTTGTGTGTATGAAATATAGCGGCAAAATGACCAGCCCACACAAACAAATCCACACAACCACACACACATACACATACACCCACACACGCGCGCGCGCGTACACACACACACACACACACACACACAGCACCACATACAACACCTTCCTCCCCCCCACAACACATGCACATTACACACACACACGCACACACACACCACACACACACACACACACACACAACACATACGACGCACGCACGCACGCACGCACACGCAAGTGCGCGCGCGCACAACCATGCACATGCCACACATACCATAACATACATACATACATCAACATAACATGACATACATACATACACTAAAAAAAACATACATACATACATACATACATACATACATACATATCATACATACATTACATACATACATACATACATAACATACATACATACATACATTACATACATTACATACATACATACATACATACATACATAGCATACCATACATACATACAATACATACAGTACATACATACATGCAACATACAGTACATACATAATACATACATACATACATACATACTACATAATACATACTACAATACACATACACTACATAACATACATACATACATAATACGATACATACATACATACATACATACATACATACATACATACATACATACATACATACAACTACATACATACATACATACATAATTACATACATACATTACATACATACTACATACATACATACATACATACATAATCATAACATACAGACACTACATACATACAATACATACATACATACTACTGTACATACTACATATCATAACATACATACATACATTACATACATACATATCAACATCATACATACATAATATACATTACAATACCATAACATACATACTACTCAAATACAATACCATTAATACATACATAACAGTACAACATTACATACATTCATCATACATTACATGAAATACAACATCATACATCATACATACATACCTACATAACATACTATACATACCAATACATAACATACATATCATACATACATACATACATACATACAACAAATACATACATAACATACATACATACATTACATACACATACATACATAGCATAAACATACATACATTAACATATACATACATACAATACATATCATACATACACATAGCATACAACTACATACATCTACATACATACATACATACATATACATGACATGAACATACATACATTACATACCGATACATACATACATACATACATAATACAATACATACATACATAACAATCATACATACATACATCACATACATAACATAATACATACATACCATAATTACATACATACATACATACATACATACATCATCAGCATACATAACATCTATACATACATACATACATACATACATACATACATACATACATACATAACATACATCATACATATCATACATACATACAATACATACATACATAACAATACAACATCATACATACAATACAGTACATTACATACATACCATACATACATTACATTACATACATACATACATACATACATAACATAAAACTACACTACATACTACATACATACATACATAATACAATACAATCATCCATACAATACTACATACATTACATACATACATACCATACATACATACATACATTACATTACATACATAACATACATACATTTTACATACATACATACATACATTACATACATAACATTTACATAACATAGCATACATAACACAACAACAAACACAGTATATAAAAATTACTGACGACTTCATAAGGAGGAGCCACCGTGTAGAATTATTTAAGGATTTTTTAAGCGG
>NW_014577794.1:64969-69128 GCF_000485595.1 Priapulus caudatus | reverse complement strand
ATTCTATATTCTACATTCTACATTCTATATTCTATATTCTATATTCTATATTATATCTTATCTATATTATTATTATCTATATTATATAATTGGTGAACGATAATGTCACGATTAAACAGGTTGTAATTTAACATTTCATGATTAAGCTAGGAGAAATATGAATCTTCGGCATGGAAGCTAGCAACCTCTATTCCAACAATTTCGGTTGATACGGCGGCGTCGCGCATTTTCCGAAGCGATCTTTTCAGATTTGTGGTTATTTTCCTATTCGTAGTCGTTCGCACACAGCGCATTACGCCAGCATACAATGCGTGTTACTTGCGCAATATTGCCAGGGCTAATCCTTCAATTGGGCTATTTATATCGTGTCTGCGATGCGATTTACGATGCATGTCGAACGATAGGGTCCGATTATGCCGACAGACAATCGCTTAGCCACGCCTACCCATGACGTCACCGCACGCAGGCGGAGCCATTCGATCCGCAGCATAGTGATGTAACTATCGCACAGCAGACGCGCGCTGACAGGTGGCGGCATCTATGGATCGTGTGGCAGTTACTTGCAGAAAATATCGCCACAGAGGGCGCGCTGTTCGAGCAATTTTCTCGATCGATTTTTTCGCGATGATGTTCAATCCTCCTGCAGATCGTTGTTATACACCGTTTCACCTTTCGTCTTCCCCGCCCTTTATCTTCTTTTTTCTTCGCCTCTCATTTTCGATATCTTTAATTATCTCACCATCACTATCATTACCATCAACAACATCACGCACGTATTTCGTCGCCACACTCGCAGAATCATTTTCAGCAGAAGCCGCGCCGCCATCACCAGTAGCAGCAGTAGACGCATTGATCAGCAGCTGCTGCAGCAAGTATGAGCAGCAGAAACAGCAACAATAGCAACAACAACAACAACGACAACAACAACAACAACAATGATGATGATGATGATGATGATGATGATGATGATGATTCACACTCACACAGGCACACACGTACGCACGCGCGCACAATCACACAGGCTCATACGTACGCACGCGCGCGCACACAAGCGCACACGTACGCACGCGCGCATACACAAGCACACACGTACGCACAGGCACACTTATACAAGCACACATGTACGCATGCGCGCGCACACACACAAGAAAACACGTAGGCTACGCACGCGCGCACACACAAGCACACACGTACGCGCATGCAGGCACACTCACACAGGCACACACGTACGCACGCGCGCACACACAAGCACACACGTTCGCACAGGCACACTCACGCAAGCACACACGTTCGCACAGGCACACTCACACAGGCACATACGCACGCACGCGCTAACACACAAGCACACGCGTACGCACATGCACACACGTATGCACGCGCGCACACACAAGCACACGCGCACGCACGCGCGCACACACAAGCACACAGGTACGCACAGGCACACTTATACAGGCACAGATGTACGCACGCGCTAACACACAAGCACACGCGTACGCACAGGCACACACGTATGCACGCGCGCACACACACAAGCACACACGTTAAGACGCGCGCACACACAAGCACACGCGTACGCGCAGGCACACTCACACAGGCACACACGTACGCACATGCACACACACACACACATAGGCACACACGTACGCACGCGCGCGCACACACACACACACAGGCACACACGTACGCACGCGCGCACACACAAGCACACACGCGCGCACGCGCGCACATACACAGGCAGCCGGCTTGCTCTCGTAGCTATAACACTTTCGCCGCATATGCCAATGAAACTTCATCAAAGTGCGATAAAAATCAATATAATCCTTTAAAATATATTGATTACACATTCGTTGGCGCTGTAACATGAATTGAAAGCATACCGTCGTACTGGTCTGGTCATTATTTGGGCATGAATAACGGTAGCGGCTTTATAGAAAACAACACCTGCGTGTGCACGTGGCGCCCACCACTGCATCGTTGCGTGGTTCGAGCAAGCATGTTGGTAGACAGACGTGTAGCCGCGCAGAGATAGAAAAGACGTGCGACAGTATATATATAATTTCTTTCTTTCTTTTCCCCCCTCTCTCTCTCTCTCTCACGCTCTCTAGCCCTCTCTATTTTTCTATCGCACTTTCTCTACTCCTTCAACCCTCCTGTCCTCTCTCCAACCTCCCCATGCTCTATGGCTTCCCTGGTTGTATTCTTTTCGTCCTCTCTATCGCTGACCCTCCGCCAACATCCACTCACTTTCTCCCCTTTGTCTCTCTCTCTCTCTCTCTCTCTCTACCTTTGCGAGGAACACCCACGCAGGATTAAAGTATTTTGGCTCCGTGGCCCAAGCCAAAATTCGAGCAGCTTAGAAAACGGGCCAAAATGTTTGCCTCAAGATACAAATATTGCAACCGAATAGAAATCCATCAGGTGATGTTTGCGTCACAGCGTTGTTGTTATTGTTCTAAACAAGTAAAATCCGGACACTATGTATCGAGACGTCTGTATTTCTGCCATCAGCACGTTCCGACTTTTTATCGCATCCTTATGCGAAACCTTTGCGTGAAATTTCCAGCCGTCAACATTAGCAGGTAGGCAGTGGCAATTAGAAACACACCCTCGTCAGACTGGGACACGTAATCAGCAACTCAACGCGGTGAGTAAAGAAACTCTACGGAGTGTACAGAGACTGCATCACAGCCAGCGTGACGCATAATTATGATAGCACGGGAAAGTTAATATCGTTGCTAACGCCAACGCCTGCCTGCCGACACGTCAAACGAATTTATTAAGAAAGTCGACGTGCGTGTACGCGAGTTAAATAACTTGAATCTCAGAGTAGAATTACCGGAGTATGTCGCGACATCATAACATGGATTACGGACGCACGCAAGCGAGTATATTGTGTTTTGCAAGCAGTTACTCGGTTTTAATGAAAACCGGTTATAAGCATTTTGTTAACAAAAAACATCATATAAAAACGAATTATGAGTCGCCTAGCTTTGAAAGTCGATTTTAAGACTCGGCGATAAGCAACCGTGCGCGAAAAGCCCTCCATACAGGAATGATGTTATCTCTCTTCATAAAAGGAGACTCTAAATGCGCGCTACGACGACGCCATCTAGCGACCAATATCTCATCTAATGCCGTCTGTGTCGCAGATCTTTCAGCGGTCTACCCCAACCCTTCCGCGTGTTTTCATGGTCCGAACCGCGAGCGGTTTTTTTTCTCCCTCCTTCACGTATCGTCTGGCTTCTCGACGTTGTTTTTCTCGTCTCGGGCGCCTATAACCTGCGCGACGGAACACTTCGCTTTCGTCGGAATTTCGTTTGACGGAATTCATTTTTTCTCTGCTTCTTTCTTTCGCGTCGCCATCGTCATCATCGGCGTCGTCGTCGCCGCAAATTTTGCTACGCCGAGTGAGATTCATAATCCCGTCATTCATGACGAAGGAAATTGCTTTTCTATCTCGACGCTGAACGTATTTGGCCGCCCGCCGCAGCGCTCCGTAACGAACCGACTAACGCGATGGCTTTGCCGTTGATTTCCGCGCTCCGATCGTCTGCTTGCGGGCGGTTCGTTGCGCCGAGAGCGGCTGTAGCGGAATCGCGACGATTGTCGCCAATTTAGCATCTTCCTAACGACATTTCCACAAAGGAAGTTGATTATGCACGCCAGGAAAACTCACTTAGCGAATCGCAATCATGGCCGCCGCTGCAGTAATTTCACTGCCGCTGCAATTCGACCCGTGTGCGCGGGTTTTTCTCAGCCGCGCTCGCGCATGCGCATGCCGCGCAACCGGGTATACCTCGCCGCGCGTGTGGTGGGTGAATCGGCGCTATGCATGCGTGTATAGTCGTGGGAGTATTGATCAAGAATTCGCGTTTAATTATAACACGCCCGAGCCTCAATTAACGGCTACCGCCTATTGTCGTTAATTGGACATTAAAATTCGTTGTGAGAGTCGTAGTGGCCGTTTGCTATGTGCGCAAAAACTCGCACAGGAAATCGCCGTGATCTTGTGCGAAGTGTGCGCGTGAGGTTGCCGAAAGCAAGATTATTGTATTTGCTCTCCGCATTCCAATTTCACACACTAGACACACCCACGCACACACACACACACACACACACACACACACACACACACACACACACACACACACACACACAC
>NW_014577794.1:63044-64442 GCF_000485595.1 Priapulus caudatus | reverse complement strand
CACACACACACACACACACACACACACACACACACACACACACACACACACACACACACACACACACACACACACACACACACACTACGCACGCACCCCCCACCACCGCACGCACGCACGCACGCACGCACCACACACACACACACACACACACACACGCACATTACGTGCTAACATTCACGCTGAGGAAGCCGCCGGATTGCAGGAATACCTTGTAGTTGTTTTCTGCTCGCTGACCATGCATACGATCTTGATCGTTTAAGGTCAGAATTTCAACGTCGATATTACGAGAAATTACACGAAATGAAATTGACTAAAATTCCCGAATATTAAATTAATCATGTTGATCATTACACTCCAGCAACGTCACTGAAACTGTGCGCATTTTCGCACAACCCTTCCCACACGCCGCTTGGAATAGACGATGAGGGGCGATGAACAATGCGGCGGCCATATTTTCATAATTGAAATTTGTGCGCCGGTTTGATAGCAGTCCACGGTTGTAATCGGATTCGAAACTCCGTGTGTGATTTTCGCCTGCCTCAGCCGCGGTGAGCTCTATCTCGCCCCGCATCTATTGAATAGATGAAGAAGTCTCTCTCCCGCGCGCGCTCTCTCCCTCTCTCTCTCTCTCTCTCTCTCTCTCTCTCTCTCTCTCCCGGCGCTGCGTGAATGGACCGCATTTGAATCGGTATAATCATATCCCTAAACCTCCCGATATGATCGGTTTCGATTACTGAATACACGCTAAAGTTAAACATGCTGATCACACTGCTAGCTGCTGCTACTGCTGCCGCTACCACTGCTGCTGCCGCCGCCGCAGCGTGAGAGCAGCGATCGTGACTAGCGGCAGCAGCAAACTCCGTATCGAGTCATGATGACGGGCGACAGACATCGCACGCCAGCGGTATTAATGTTATCAATTTAAGCTGAGGTTACAGCCCTTTCGATTTATTTACTGTTTGCGCAGCGGAGAAATCTTAAACTCAATTTGGTTTGGAGATTCTCTTTGTGCACTCGACTCAATGGCGTTTTCAATATTGCTACGTAAACGCCGCGCGCGCGTGTGTGTGTTCCCGAGCCGAAGGAATTTCCATCACACAGGCGGCGGATTTCGGGGTGAAATTGAGAGATAGCTGGCGGTGTTGTGTTAGTCAGATGTCGCGTTTGCCGCTTGAATGCCTGGTTTTCGCCATGTCGGTTGGCGTTACAACCAGCCATGGTGCAGTCGGGAATCTCGCCGCCTTTTTATTATTTGTTTTAGATATTTTCTATATCGAATTCCGTACATTGCCGTGATGAGTAAAACGCCGACACCTTTTCGATTATCTGGCTCGATAACTGACGGATATATATATATATATATATATATATATATATATATATATATATATATAT
>NW_014577794.1:61285-63034 GCF_000485595.1 Priapulus caudatus | reverse complement strand
TATATATATATATATATATATATATATATATGTATATATATATATAGTTTATATTTATATATATATATAAGAATCTTGTCAATATATAAGACTTTTTATCAAAGATTATATTTATAAACATTTTTATTATATTTATTATATATATAGTAACTAGCGCCATGATGCAGCGTATATATATATATATATATATATATATATAACACTTAATCTAACCATAGGTGGACAGTACCGAAAACTAGTGTCATACGTAGCCATTTTCCATACGCTAATATATCTACAGTACTGCACACTAACACAAATGCAATTTCTGGAAATAGTACATCTATATTAGGGCTTTTAGGGGGTATAGACAGATATTTGTTAAAACTATTCAAAGATAGATATACACATATATGTCTACTTAAGTCTGTCTACCTAAGGCACTTAAGGCTACTGCATGACTCTCTATTTAAGGACTGATTTTCCATACGAACGTATATATGACACTTTTAGAAAATGTGTTCTTAACAACACATTTAAGCTTTATCATTTAAAAATGTTACAGGTCAATAGAGTGAGGACACCTCTACTAGATAAACACGACATAATTATAAATTTCATGAAGAAAACGAAGTTATAGCATGCTTAACATTAGGTAGACAGCAAATAATCTACCTAACAAATTTGTCTACATAACGGCTGGTTTTTTACACCCGATGTCTACATATGGTGGGATTAAGCCCGTAAGGATATATATATGCCTGTGTGTGCCTGTGTATGCGTGGCGCGTATTTTGTGTTTGAGTGTGCATCTGCGTTTGTGCGGCAATGCGGTTAGCTATCAAGTGTTAAATGTGGAATTCTAAAATATTACTGCAGATAAAGATTGCGTAAAACATTTCAATCTGCACATATCGATCGAGAGAAAGGTTCTGTGCAGCCTTAGGCTCCACGTTGTCGCGTGTGCGTGTACATGCGCGTGACCGTGTGCTCATGCATGCGTGCGTGCGCGCGCGCGTCTCTGCCTGAGGGTGCGTGAGTGTGTGCGTGTGTGCATGAACGCGAGTGTTAGTGCGTACGTACGTAAGTGTTTCCGAGCGTTCGAACCGGCGTGGGTGCGTACGTGCGTTCGTACGTTTGTGCGTACATACGTGCGTACGTACGTGCGTGCGTACGTACGTACGTGCGTACGTGCGTGCTTGCGTGCGTGCGTTCTGTCACGTCGCCATGCACTTACGCCAAGCTAATTTTTCCCCTTCGTGGTGAGACGCTGTCGACAGTGCACGCTGGGCCTGGCGTTACGTGACGTTATTCGGTGCTGCTCTAATCATGCAATTAGCGCCTGTGACGCGCGCCGGTCGAATCTCGCCGGGCACGCAGAGCGACTACCGCCAGATATCCGTTTCCCGGCCGGGATTCTGACGCGGGTACGCCACTCTTATTGTGAGCGGGGCGGGAACACGGCGTGTGACGCTCGCGAGAGCGGAAAACATATTCGAGGCGCCACGCAACATCAGAAATAGCAAATTTATCAGTAATTATAACCATATCCTTTTTTCGACTCTGGGAAACCATTTGCGCCAGAAGCACTTAAATTTGTTCCGCCGGCGCGGAGCGTTCCCATGGCAACGCGCATCGATCTGGCGCGAGTACAATGGGAAATAATAGCGCGCATGCGATCTTTCTAGTTAATGCATCTTACCCTATTTCCTCCGCGCTCGCTTCAATGTATATTTCTCCCCATGCTTTTTATTTGATTTCCTGAAGTTGC
>NW_014577794.1:51285-56285 GCF_000485595.1 Priapulus caudatus | reverse complement strand
ATATTTCGATGAAGTTCAGAAATATACATGTCGAAAAGAAGACCAGTATGGCACCGAGTATAAATCTCCCAGTGTCAATTGCCAATCATATGCCGCACAACTCGCATTCAACGCGCATCTCCGAGCATAGAGGTAAATTCTAGAAAGTGTACCCATGGGATACGTCGTTACAAACCTATTTGTGTAAATCAGAGAGAGGCAATGAGCAGAGGCAATTGACGAAGAGCGATGGTTTCCGAATGCTCTACAGTGGCCCCTCTCCGTACACGTAGCCGTTTCGATTGTAACTCTGTGAACACGACATCCCCGTCTCCCTGCGGTTTGCCTACTTCTTAATCCCATCTACACACACATGCAGGTGGTCGCAGGTTGGCCCGCGTTTTGTCTCTCTGTCTTCATGTGCTAGACAACCCTAAGTCTTCCCCGACCACCTGCAGGCTACTGTATGCAACTGTACTCAAGTAGGGAGGCTCGAGTAAAATGAAACAAGAAACACACGCACACCGGACGCACAGACAGGTATGCATGTGTGAACGCACGCACGCACGCACGCACGCGCACACACATACACACAACACAGCACACACACACACACACGCGCGCGCGCGCGCACACACACACACAACACACACACGCGCGCACACACACACACAACACACACACGCGCGCGCGCACACACACACACACACACGCCGCCCACGCGCTCTTGAGAAGCGCAACAGCAACTACACACAACAACACAACACAGCGCTGAGGTGACTTCCCTTACCTCCCTCACTGGGTAACCCCCACCCACCCCCTCTCTCCACTTACCGCCCCACACTCTCCAACTACGCTACGAGTCCATAAAACCCCACTGTGCGCTCCGCCGCCACTGCCGGGAGTCAATAGCGTGTCGTGAATGGACGCCGGTGGCGGGCGCACCGCCTATATTTATGCTTCCCACGGCGCTCGCTGGGCCATTGTAGCTCACGCGGACAATGCGCCGGGCACGTGTAGCGCGCCGCTGCCCTAATAAGGTCGCTTAACGCAGCGTAAACAGAGAAAAATAAGCGCTCGCCGGCAAAATTACGCAGATTACGTGTTCGCTCGTCACCGTCGGCGTCATTGTAGCCGACGTCGCTGTCGACGTGTGTGTGCGCGCGGCAACGTCGCAGCGGCTGTCTCGCTTCTTCCTTACGCCGCGACGCCGCCGTCGAAACTTGAGGGCCAACAAGTTAATTGGCGGGTTCGGCACTTCTGAGCATGCGAGCTCGTTGGTGGTCGCGAGGAAGCAATCTCGCTATTGAACTAGAGGTTCGTTTCTTTTACGCGGGCTATGAAACGTTCGGCTGCATTCGAGAGTTATTTTGTAGTGTTACGAGGTGGGTTACGATGCGGTTACTAACACCACGGGTGGATACGGAATGTAGGTCCGGATCTACGAACCCAAGTAGCCCGTTCAAAATACGCGCTCATTTCAACATAAGAGTGAATCAGGCCCTGCGCAGCCTGCGATTTGATATTCGCTCTCAAGATATTTATCATGAGAGTGAAAGTATGTTATGTTGTATATGTTATGTTGTTATTATTCTTATGTTGTATAAATAAATGCCGTCGGCATAAACACGCGTAGCGCAGGCGGACACGGGCCCCCATGCATCCGTGGTGTAATGCTATATACGCATAGCACAGTGCATGCAGACATGGCCACCACGCACTCACCGCGAACATGATTCGTGATCACGGGCGTGTGCGTGAGCGCTTCACTCTGCTGACCGCAGTCATAGGTGAGCGACTCAGCTAATCGGTATATATATATATATATATATATATATATATATATATATATATAGAAGGTGACAATACGAAGTTGATCCTCCGACGCCACGAAATTGATGTGTAAAAGTTGACGTGTGTGTAAGAATAATTGCGTATTCAGCCAGACATGTCTATTAGTGTCAGACGCAAGCCAGTTGCGGTACAAGGTAATCGTTTGGAATGGAATCGTGGGAAATGTTTTGACGCTAGACGGTTCAGTCTCGGGAAAAGGATTCAGCGAGTTGTGGGTGAAGCATAGGGCCAACGCCGTTTGAAAGTCATCAATAATAGTTTGGTAAAACGCGGTTTTATTTTTTTGAATCGATTATACAATTTTTGAGTATTAATGTAGTGCCGTGTGTTTTACGAATAAGTAAACAGCTAATAAATAAATAAATTAGTAAATAAAAACGAATCAAGCTTCATAAAGCACGATAGTGCATGCTTATTTATCATGTCGCTGCGATAACATTGCGCAACAAGCACACACACACACACACACACACACACCACACAACCACACACCCCACACCACGAACCACAACACCCCCACCCGACACACCCACCACCCACAGCACACGCACGGCTAATTTTATTTTTTTTTTTTTTTTAACCTTTACTTTTTATTTTTACGTGGTGGTCATTCCCGCTGTTTTAAGCTCTATAACCCAGCCGCAAGCAATCGATATGGGCAATAAGGTCACGTCGATTCACCCGACTGATCTCAGAGCTGTCGTTACGTTCCGAAACGCTGCGCTGCCTGGTGAAACGTCAAAGCAATCAGGTATAGGTGAGAGTGAACAGGTAACGACTACCGTCTACCTGACAATCGCAAGCTAAAACACGAGCACCTGAAAACGCCATGGCAACTCGCGCACCTGCATAAAAACGTCACTCGCGCAGCTGGAAACTGCACGGCTCTTCGCGCAACTAAAGATAACGCACTTTAGGGCATCTAGAAACAAGGGATCAGGCGCACTAGAAAATAGAATAACTCGCGCACCTGAAATGAACCTAACTCGCGCACCTGGAAATAAGGTATCACACTCATCTCGAATACAACATGCTTATAATGCAACTCACGCACTTGAAATCGATGTAGCTTGCCTACCTGAAATTAAGGTAACTCGCGCACCTGAAATTAAGGTTGCCACGCGCGCACGCGACAATCGGACGCGTGCCGACAACGGCCGAGTGCCCACATCGTGTCGCACGCCCCCGGGGGTGTCGCCCGCCCCTGGGGGTGTCGCCCGACGGGCCGTGGGTGTTCCCCGTTGCATTGTCGCCACGCAATCCGATCTTCCGCTCCAGCGGTGCAGGGAGCAGCGCTTGCCGGCCGCTGACTGTCGACGCCCCGCGCGTGTCGGTGTACGGCAGCGGCAGCGGCAGTACTAGCTCCGGACCTCCGCCGCGCACACGGCTTTGTGCGTCCGCGATGGGAAAATATTGAAAATTTGCGCGCGCATTCAGCGCCGTTAATTGGCATTTATGCTAGAATAACTCGCAACAATATACGGTAAACAATGAGGCATGATGTAGCCGGGCAGCTTCGATCGCTAGCCGCAGCGGCTGTATAGGCAGTGGCACGCGAGAGAGAGAGAGAGAGAGAGAGAGAGAGAGAGAGAGAGAGAGAGAGACTGCGTGCATGTGAGGGAAATTGTGGGAAATGGACTCGATCCGGCCGACTTTTACGCCGACGGAAATATTAATCGCTTGCATCCGCGCAAAAGATTTTAATTCGCCCGCCTGCGCCGTCGCTAATGTGCGCTCGATGACCGCGGCGCTGCGGTGCGGCGACGGTTGCAGCGGGATTCATTGAGCTTAGCCTCCTCATCTTTCTTGTTTTTTTTTTTCCTTTCCTTCTTGTTTCTCTCGCTTCCCCTCCTCCCATCTGCCCCCTCTCTTTATATTTCTTTTTCACTTCCCCTCTCTCCCATCTCTCTCCCTCGCTCCCGCCTCACTCTCTCCTCCCGCTCTCACTCTCCCCCTTCTCTCTCTCGGCTCTCACGGGTTGCTGGTTTATGGCGGAGTAGCCATTTCCGAACGGTTACCGGTTGTCGGTTACCGCCGCCGTGTCGATTTTGACGAGCCTATGGAGTGCTGCCGTGAGGCCGCCTGAAAGGCTTGGCTTGCATTTTCGCAGCGAGTGAGTGAACCTTGTGAACACATTGACGTGCCGTTCGTACGTTCCTTACATGCAGGTCTGGAATCCAGTTTCTCCGGAAAACTGTTCCCAACTTGACGAAGTTTCGTTTAAAGTTTCGGGATTCCGTTTGTTCGTGGATTTGAGCGAGAAGCGAATCATTGACGCTGCCCATCATCGGGAATAGCTCAAGAATATATCGGCTGCGTTTATGGACATTATTTGCTCTGTATCGCCTCGATGTAATCTACTCAATTCGATTAGTTTGTTTTAATTGTTTTATTTATTTTGATTCACTCACTCACTCACTCACTCATTCAATCACTTACTCACTCACTCACTCACTCACTCACTCACTCACTCACTCACTCACTCACTCACTCACTCACTCACTCACTCACTCACTCACTCGCTCACTCACTCGCTCACTCACTCACTCACTTATTTACGCCGGTCATACGCGTGCCAGCTTCCATGTGATCGAGCTGTTATTCAGCTCCCATGGGAGAAATTATGGTCGTATACGTGTAATTATGCGCGCTTATGACTGGATTGGTCGGGACATAATCACTGGTGATTCTGTGCCAGAATAAGCGTAAACTCAATTAGCCGTGGATTCGGCGGCGATCCGGCCCAGGGGACAGATTCACATCGGGGGGCGTGATTAACGCGTTATTTCGCTATTGATAACAACGGCGCAAAAAGACGGCAACCCTGAGCGCTGCGTGGCGGAGGAGATGCGACGTGGAAGTCGGCGAGGGGGAAATTCATCGAGATCCTTGACCAACAATTGATCCAACGATTGATGCAATGATCCCATGTAGAGTACAGCGTGTAGCTTATAATATAGGAGGGAAAGGAGAAAGGGGGTAGAGGAAATGAGAGATAAGGAAGAAGAGGGGGAGCGAATTAGAGATAATGAAAGCGTAGGGAAAGAGACAGCGAGGGAGAGAAAGAGAGAGAGAGAGAGAGAGAGAGAGAGAGAGAGAGAGAGAGAGAGAGAGAGAGAGAGAGAAGGAGAGAGAGCGAAGAGAGAAAAAAAGAGAGAGCGAGAAAG
>NW_014577794.1:47915-50793 GCF_000485595.1 Priapulus caudatus | reverse complement strand
GTGTGTGTGTGTGTGTGTGTGTGTATGTTTTGTGTGTGTGGTGTGCATGTGTGTGCGTGGGTGTGTGTGCGCGTCGCGCGTGTGTGTGTGGATGTGTGTGTGTGCGTGGGGGTGTGTGGATGTGTGTGTGCGTGTGTGCGTGTGTGTGCGTGTGTGCGTGTGTGCGTGGGTGTGCATGCGCCAACACGCGTATGTGCCTGTATATAGCGAGGTGTGGAATAGGTATTACAGCAGCTAAATAGGATTAAACGATCAATGCACTCTCAAGCAATTCTCAAGCAGGTGGAGCTATTAGATGAAGTGATAGGTAATAGCTTGAGTATTAATTTTCATTTGCATAATCCAGTGGCATCTTAGGAAGCATTATCTCTCTAGTGCGATGTTACTTCAGATCGTTTCGATGAACGATGAGTATTTGCATTGAATAATTACCGCATTCATTTGCAGTGGAGGCTGCTTCTAGCATCGGTGAGAGGCGGACCTATGGCTTCTGACCAACGCGGCTCTGTCTCTCTCTTTTTCTTTCTTGATCTTTCTTCTGTATCTCTCTCTCTCTCTCTCTCTCTCTCTCTCTTTCTCTCTTTCTCTCTCGCTCGCTCGCCCACTCGCCCCCGCTGTCCCCCTCTCTCGCTGGGTCTGGCTCCCCTATAGTTTCTCATGCACTCTCTCTCTCTCTCTCTCTCTCTCTCTCTCTCTCTCTGTCTCTGTCTCTCTCTCTCTCTTTCTTTCCTTCACCTCCCTCACTCTCTCTCACATTCTCTCTCTCTCTCTTTCTCTCTCTCGCTCTCTGTTTTATACAGTGATTAATCGAGAGAGAGAGCATCGACATTGCAGCCGTCAGCTACTACTACAGAAGTTCACGGGCCGTAATTTAATCCTCGAAAATTATAGAACGGGACGTAACGACGAGGGCGCCGAGCATAATCAAGTCCCGCACGCTGCAAGTTAACGCGACGAGGCCGCGGAAGGGGGAGCACGATGCGTGTGATACGCACAAGGTCTCGTAGCTGGCGAGAGAATGGGGGGGAGAGAGGAGGCAAGGGGATGGCAACGCTAGGGGGCGAGCTGTAGCATACTAAGAACGCAATTAGCATTAACAATTTCCAGCACAATTTCCATACCCCGCTACGACTATAATGACTTTATTCCGGCACAATTGCCATACCCTGCTACGACTTTAGTGACTTCATTCCAGCACAATTTCCATACCCCGCTACAACTTTAGTGACTTCATTCCAGCACAATTGCCATACCCCGCTACGACTTTAGTAACTTCATACCGGCACAATTTCCATACATCGCCGCCCGCGATCGGCACGCGCCACAATCAGGCAATAGGGTTATTGTGTCTGCGTGCCCTCGGGCGTTCAGGCGTCCGCTTAATGCACAGCGGACAATGGCCCTACCGCCCGCGTTAGGACACTCGATTCACCGGCTTTGGGCCCTCTCCACAACTTGACCCGGGGCCCTTACACGACGGGCAGAATGAGGGAAGAGTAACTAATTCATGTCGGGACGACAACAATCCCCTCCGCTCGCCTTTGTGATCGACTATGTAAGTTTATGCGTGCTTGTGTGCGCGCGTACGTGCGTGCGTTGTTGCCTTCGGCGCGCGCGGGTTCGCAAACGGAAATGCTGAAGTTGAAATTCATTTTTGACGACCTCGTTTTTCCCGCACTTTTCACATCGCCGTCTACTAATCACGTCTAACGCTAAACAAATTGTGGTCTTGGGTACATAACGTATCGATTTAATAGCATTTACCGCATGGTCGTACGACCACGAACTTACACGCACACGCACGCAAGCACACGCGCATGCACACACGCGCACACACATGAACTCACGTCGTGAATTGATTATGTTGCGCATGCGCGTTAAATGCGATTGCACCTTCGAATATTTACAACATTGGTAATAGTCGTCGTGGGAGAGAAAATAAGAGAGAGTGAGTGCAAGAGAGAAGGGTGAGGAGCGAATAAGATAATGATTGGGAAAGTTAAGAGAAAGGGGGCGAGAGTGGGAGAGTTTAGGAGACAAGGGGGGAGAGAGTGCATGGGAGCGTTTAAGAGAGAATGGGAGAGCCTGGGAGAGCGCAGGAAGAAAACTAGGAAAGGAGAGGAGAAAATGAGAGAAACGCAAAAGAGAGCGAGACACACACACACACACACACACACACACACACACACCTCTCTCTCTCTATATATATATATATCTCTCTCTCTCTTTCTCTCTCTCGCGTCCATACTCCGTCCTCCCTCCCTACCGCCCGCCCTCGCGCGCTCTCTCTCTCTCTCTCTCTTTCGCTCTCTCCCTTCCTCCTCTCTTCCTCTCCCTCTCTCTTGCGCTCGCTGCTCTTCGTTTTTACGCTCTCGTCTCGTAACAAACGCGTGCTTAGAATAATCTCCATAATTACGCCAATCAAAGAGAACAGCGCAATCGCATCGCAATCAGTGACGCTTTGTTCTCGTAAATTATCAGCTGCTGCTGCTGCTACTGTGGATGCTGAACCTTCGTTCACTACCGCTGTGACTGTATTGCCTACATCCGCACGCACCCTATATCTGTATTGCCGCGATCCTGCCGTGCACTCCCAGCCTCTTCCACGATTACCCGTAATAGTTTAATAATATTATATTGTTGCGTTCAGTGCTCGCGCGCGTGACGTTTAGCTAGTAAAACGAACGTGGATGTATAATGCCTGGCGATAATAATGCGTGAGCGAGCGTGTCTGCATGCGTGTGTTGCTGCTGTCGCGTGCATATCGTTGTTATTCTCTCGTTCTCTCTCTCTCTCTCTCTCTCTCTCTCTCTCTCTCTCTCTCTCTCTCTCTCTCTCTCTCTCTTTCCCTCTTTTTCCCTCTCGCTCTCTATATCTA
>NW_014577794.1:46191-47905 GCF_000485595.1 Priapulus caudatus | reverse complement strand
TCTCTTTCACGTTGTGTGTGTCGTGTGTGTGTGTGTGTGTGTGTGTGTGTGGTGTGTGTGTGTGTGTGGTGTGTTGTGTGTGTGGTGTGTGTGTGAGCAGTAGCTTTTTATGCTCGCCAGAATTTATGTTTATTATTTACGTAGGAATTACCGACCGAGCAATGCGTTACGTCCCATCTCTGAATTGCGCAGCAGATACGCGTGTTCATGTAGCTATTATTATATTTAATATATATATATATATATATATGGCAACAGCCAAATATTACTATAATTGTCATATATATATATATATATATGACAATTATCGTAATATTTGGCTTGATCGCCGACTCTCGCCAATGTCTGAATAGAATGTCACTAGTCGACAATCAAGCAGATAGTGGTCAGCTAATGACTCGACTGCTAACAAAGAACGATTGGCGTGCAAAACCCCGCGCGCTACATTATGGCATGATTTATTAATTAATACACGAGCCAGAGAACGCCGAGTCTTAATTTTCCACGAGCCGGCAATTAACACAATGCCGACGAAGATGAGAGGAAGAATCCTAGCTGCTGAATTTTCTGTTTGCTCATCTGTGCATGAGTCAGTTGATAACAACTACACGGCGACTGTCTCGGCCGTGCGGCTCTCCGCGGCTGGGGTGGAGGGTCGGTGGGTGGGTGGGACGCCGAGTGTTGATATGCCGGGGGGACGCCGCTGTTGTCGCCACCCCGGTGATGGCGAGGGAGTGGAGAACACGATCAAACACGAGCGAATTGCATAAACGCTCTTTGTCGTCTTTCTTTTCAACTCGCGCGAGCGCCGCCGCTGCATGATCGACTTTTGTTGCCGGCCCGCAAAACGATGATTTTAATGACGGAAACAGTGCCGCGTGCCGCGCCACGCGTCCGAGTTTGTTTAACTGGGGCCAAAAGTTTCGCGGCGCGAGTGCGTGCGCTCAGCCGCTGAATTGCGCGTGTGTCTGCGTGGGCGTGACGTCACCGGGCGCGCTGTTCGCTGATTGGTCGCCGTCGACCAGTCAGCCGAGCGAACTCGGCTGTAAATAAGACGTGTACGGCCGGCGCGCCGAATAAGTGCCGCATATGATTTTTGATGTCCATCTTGTGATCGAGCGGTAACGGATCTTGCCGCCGCCGCCACCGCCACCGCCACCGTACTTCACGGAGCCGTATCCGGATTTCTGGCCCTCGCGCGACTTCACGCTTGCTCGGACTCGGCCACGCGCCAACAACATCATTGTCATCGTCGCCACCGCACGCACCGCGAGGCCAGCTTGGGTGCCTCGTCCGTGGGAACACTGCTACCTCTGCGCGACTGACGCGACGGCGGACGTCACCTACCTGTCATGAACGACTGTCGGTGAGCCGACGTCTGCTGTCGTACTGGATGGCTCAGCGATCGTCTCGCGTCGGCGGCGTCCTGCACTGATACGTACAGAGTCCGCCAGAGACACGGAGAGAGAAGCCGGGGAGACGGACACGCGGAGAAGCCTCGAGCGAGGTCGTCCTCTGAGAGTTAGGCCTCTAAAACCACTCATGCACGGACTAAACGGCATCAAGCGAGAGGACTACCTGTCGGCTAGTAGCCTGTCGCGGTTCTCCATGTTCTTCACGGGTAATGTAGCACTTACACTGTTGTGTGTGTGTGTGTGTGTGTGTGTGTGTGTGTGTGTGTGTGCGTCTGCGTCGTACGTGCGTGTGTGTGTGT
>NW_014577794.1:43566-45056 GCF_000485595.1 Priapulus caudatus | reverse complement strand
TATTCCATCTCAATCATATCCTATGCTAATCCCGTATTACTACTACACTCGGTAACATTGGTGTTCTTGCTTTTTCTCCTACCCGCAGCTCCATCTCACTCCTTCACTCTCCCCATTTCTCTGTCCCTCGATCCTCCTCATACACAATTCCATCCCACCTTCCACTACCATTAAATTTGTAATGTCTCTCCCCATCGTTCCTTTTTTGTCATCTCTCTCTCTCTTTCTCTCTCTTTCACTCACTGCTTTTCTCTTTTTATTTCTCTCCCTATCTCCCGTCTCCCGCGTTCTCTAATTGACAGCTATAGCGACCACATAAGTAACGATCTGTGGTATTGTTTGGTTGCACACTATTTATATAATAATGATCTTCGGCTAGAGCGCCAGCACGCACGCTATTGCACGCTAGATCAAACGGTACATACGCCTAACTGCGAGCGAGAGAGCAGTGGACCTGCTCGCCCAATATGCGCGTTCTATTGAGGAGCACTTTGAGCGTGTCTTCAAACTAAGAAAGAGACAACTTCGCACGTGAACAATCTATACTAATGGGTCGACCAGAACAGCTTCGAATACATGCGACGAAAGGCAGAGGCTCCGATCTTGGAGTAATCATTCTGACGTGTCATCAGAATGCTAACTCCAAGCTCCGATGTAGACTCAAAACGTCTATAGCAAAAATGTGACATCCGACATTTTTTCCTGTGATTATTATAGAGAGTGAGTCTGATCTCGTAATCTTGGCATTATAATTGTGCGACGTTTTAGGTGCACATGTAATTTCCGCTATCAATTATTTCATATTTCAAATATTATTTCAAGACAATTTAGAAAGGAAATCTACCTGTGCTCTACATAGCAGTAATAGTAAATAAATAAATAAATATATATGTGTATACATATATGTGTGTGTATACATATATGTGTGTGTGTATATATATATATATCGCCACGTGGACACACAGGTGCTAAGCTCGTGTGAATGTTCAGCTACAGTTGAGGGCCGAGAGGTGGGAGGGTCGGTGTTCGAGCATCTGCGTACGTAGAGCCGTGTATACAATACGGCAAACATCCCCTCTCCCCGATCGACCGCCGCTCGAATATTCATTGGATAACAAATACTCGGACACCTGCCCGCATACGTGATTGTGTCGCCGTCACAATGCGCTGCGACGCCGCCCTTGTTTGGTGACAGGTGAGAGGTTGGATAAGCGATACGTAAACTTGCCTTATCCTGCGGTGTGTGCGCGGGGCGCCGCGATATAACACGCAGCGAGATATAGCGAGTGATGTTTGGGGTCGGAGCACGGGGCCTAGATGTGCCACTGTGGGAAATACGCGTAACCAGCTATCGCGTTGCCATGTGCGGGTATTTAACTTTAAAATAGAAAATGTGCAGATAAATTAATGCCGAATATATGCATATGAACTGTAGCTACTTATGCATATGCATGTGGCGATGTCTCTGTGATTATATATATATATATATA
>NW_014577794.1:36602-43126 GCF_000485595.1 Priapulus caudatus | reverse complement strand
TATATATATATATATATATATATATATATATATATATGTATATATATATTATAAACATTATATATACGTATAATTATATAACGTTAAAATCAAAATACAGATACATAGTGTCATATATTTCATATATTCCATGGAGCGAGCTTTTAAGACGGTCTTTCGTCCTCTGCATGGCTATTGACAGAATGGAAAGAGGTAGTGGAACGAACGAACATAGCTATAAAAATCAAAACAATTAACACAATCAAAGCATGCAGTTCAACGCGATTGTACAACGGTCCCATGCGAAGCCACATTTTACAATACTCCATGTGCTGATATGGGTAGAAATTCTGGTATAAATTACGAAGTTGTACACATATATAGGTATAATATATACATATGATGCATAGACATGTAGCAACACAAGCGGTTCACGACCGTATATATATATATTTATATGTTCTGAATTTAGTGAATTTTAGTTTCACAAACAATAATGAAGCGCGGGTTTCCAGTCATGCGCGCATAGAGTGTACATAGGTGCATCTATACGTGACTCTGCACGCCACACACCTCTACACAAGCATGCATGCAACATCTTTTAGGCGTTGAAATTGAACAGGTGTATTATATACTGTTTATTCGGCGAGCCATAATGAAATATCGACCACGCAGACAGGATGCATGGGAAATGAAATTTTCCAGCATTCAAGAACATTTAAGGAGTTTTTAAACGCATTACAAGGTTATGCACATGCAGACATTAATTTGCCTCCATATTTTATGATGGGTCTGCTGTCCAACAAAGGAAAAGCCACTACAGGCATCTGGCAGGTAATTTGCTCGTTGCCTGTAGCTTCGTGTCGCCGACGCTTTTGAATCGAAGTTGCTATCGCAGATATATGAAAGCGAGCTAAGCTCCACGTTTCACTTTGTAGTTACTCGAAAACGGATGATGTGGCGCGGAAATTAGATATGCCGTTGCTACAGAATGTCAGAATGGCATACTGACGGCGCTGATTCTGAATAATGAAAATTAAAATAAATGGAAAACTTGTTAGTAACATAGAGACAGCGTGGGACGTCACAATGCGCGAACGTACAGTGTATATTATGAGTGCTACCTGCCGCATGAAACCTATGTAATAATAGTAAAGATATGTTATCAATGTGATGATCAAATAAAATTTGCATAATCTAAATGTAAATAATTATGACAGCTAATTCTTAATTTCTTTCTGCTCGATCGATGTTCTTCGCCTGTTCTTTCGCATTTGGAAGCAATATCCAATAGATTTCACTCACTCACTCACCCATTAGGTTGCATATTCGGCGCCATTATGCTGCGTTCGCTTCCATTACTGCGTGAAAAATTACCCGGATTAATAACTGTTTGCTTTTTTGACCCACAACTCCGCCGGTGGTCACACCGACCCCATCAATGCAGCGACCATTACCAAACAGCAAGGCGCACGTAGACACACGAGGCGCTACGTAGTACGATGCGTGAAACACACGGCGCTCGCTCGCTCGCTCGTCTCAACAGACGCAGTAATTATTTCAACAAATATCTACGCTACGTGATGAACGTAAAGGGTTATATTACACTAGAGCACGCTGCCTCGCTGGTGGGACCGACGTGACCAGAGACACGAAGGCCGCACGAAAAGAAAAGGGGAAGAGAGGGAATGTGTGTGTGGGAGAGGGTGGGGCTAGTGGAATTCAGATTGAGAGAGAGAGAGAGAGAGAGAGAGAGAGAGAGAGAGCGAGAGAAAGGCAAGCTAGCGAGCGTGAGACCGAGAGAGTGAGACATGGCGATATAGAATTAACTTAAGAGAGCAAGAAAGAAGGGAATGAAATTAAGGAAATGTGTGTGTGTGTGTGTGTGTGTATAATTGAATCACATAAAATAAATGAAAACTTGTTAGTAACATAGAGGACCAGGGGCGTGGCGTACATTACATGCGTGACACGTATGGCAGTGTTACTTATGAGTGCTAGCCTGCCGCATTGAAAACCTATGATAATAATAGGTAAAGATATGTTATCCAATGTGATGATCAAATAAAATATTGCATAATCTGAAATGTAAATAATTAGACAGACTAATTCTAATTTGCTTTCTGCTCGATCGGATTGTTCTTCGCCTGTTCTTTCGCATTTGGAAGCAATATCCAATAGATTTCACTCACCACTCACCCATTAGGTTGCATATTCGCGCATTATGCTGCGTTCGCTTTCCATTACTGCGTGAAAAATACCCGATTAATACCTGTTGCTTTTTTGACCCACCACTCCGCGGTGTCACAACCGACGCATCTAATGCAGCCGACGCATAACAACAAGCAAGGCCACGTCCAGACAAGCACGAGGCGTACGTAGTACGAGTGCGTGTAAACACACGGCGCTCGCTCGCTCGGCTCGTCTGCGATGACGCAGTAATTATTTCACGAATATCTTACGCTACGTGATGAACGTAAGGTTTATATCATCACAGAGCATCGCTCGTCGCTGGTCGGACCGACGTGACCAAGAGCACAAGCGCACGAACAGAAAGGGGAAGAGAAGAGAATGTGTGTGTGGGAGAGGGTGGGCTAGTGGAATTCAGATTGAAGATCAGTAGAGAAGAGAGAGAGAAAGAGAGAAGGAGAGCGAGAGAAAGCAAAGGCTAGCGAGCGCGTGAGACCGAGAGAGTGAGACATGGCATATAGAATCTAACTTAAGAGAGCAGAAAGAAGGGAAATGAAAGTTTAAGGAAATGGTGTGTGTGTGAGAGAGAGAGAGAAAGAGAAGAAGGGGAGGATGAGAGCCGGACAAAATAAGCCAGACATGTGCAGCGACGACGAGACGAAATAAAGAACAATAGCCGTTGAGCGAAAGCAGGAAGAAAGGAAAGAGAGGAGGATGAAAGCGGTGAGAGGGGAAAAGGAAGGGAAAGAACAGAGAGGAAGAGAGGGAGAGAATGGTGAACAGAGAAGAGGTGTGTGATATGATATGTGTGTGTGTGTGTGATGTGGTGTGGTGGGTGTGTGTGTGTGTGTAGTGTGTGTGTGTGTGTTGTGTGTGTGTGTGTGTGCGTGTCGTTGTGTGTGTGTGTGTGTGTGTTGTGTGTGTGTGGTGTGGTGTGTGTGTGTTGTGGTGTGTGTGTGCGCGCGTGCGCTTAACGTGTACGTGTGTGTGTGTGCGCGCGCGCGCGCGCGTGTGTGTGTAGTGAGCGTGTGCGTGCGAGAGAGAGGGGGCGGCGAGGGGAGAGAGAACAAGAACTGCGACGGTTTGCCGTCTCCGTACATCAGACGGGTGTCTATTGACTCAGGTTAATGGATTAAACAATGGAGCGTGCACGGGCGATAGGTCTTCTCGTAGGATAGAGCCTCCGCGCGCAAGCAGAGCGGCGGCGCGGCGAGCGGCACGGCACGCGCTGGTGCTCGGTAAACACATCGCATCTGCCCGCCTACTCGACGACGCATCACCGGCTGTCTCTGTTTACGGCCCTGCGTGCGGAAGCCTCAGTGTCATCGATGAAGAATAGGTGATCGGGAGAGTGTGACGAAGCAGGCTCGCGAAGCGGCCGTATGTGAATGTACGGGACTCAAGTTTCCATCTCTTTCTCTCTGCTCTCTCTCTCCGTCTCTCTCTCGTTCTTCTCTCTGTGTTTCTTTTGTTCCTTGTCACGTATGAGGTACAAAGATATGGCGAGTGCTATAAGTCGTATGTTGAATATAATGACATGCAAATACCTTGTACGGTGATTTCAGGCGGCTGATATCAGACCAGAGCATTACTTCTATTGCGCGCGCCACAGTTTTGATAGTTCTTGGCGCGTGCAGGATTTCACGTACAATTTCAATGTATGTGTCAACATGTGTACGATTCATACAACAGAATATATCAAGGAGACAACCGCACACCGACGCACGTCACTGCTCATATCACGCGCGCTATCGTTCGCATTCCTCACACATATATATATATCAGGATAGGATAAAGGGCCTTTATCTACTCGCTGGATAATCTAATATTAAATATATGAATTATATATATACTTACTTGTATTAATTTACCGAACATGAGCAGTATGGGGTCCGTAACCGGCCACATGTTGCTGAACCTGCAATCTCGTGACTGCCAGATAACTTCCGTGTCCCGGCAGTTACGTTGAATAACAATAACAATGCATGTATTTATATGTATTTGTAAGTTCTTTTATCTAGCAGATTGGGTCCTAAGATGTTCGCTATATAAATCTGTTGTGATCGTACGGAGTTTAATTCTTGTACGCGAATACACGTATTCCTAAACTATGCAGGTAGTCTGAACAAGTTCAGTCAAGATAAAATTTTACATGTCAGTCTGCCTGTCGTGTTACTGGGATGTTACACACATCACTGACAACAAAGATGTATCCGAAGACACGGTAGGATACTGGCTGGTGTAACTATTAATGATGCGCGATAGTGTAATTATTGTCTGTGTGTGTGTTGGTGGTGGTGTGTGTATGGTTGTGTGTGTGTGTGGTGTGTGTGTGTGTGGTGTGTGTGTGTGTGTGTTTATTGCTGCGCGATATGTGTGTGTGTGTGTGGGTGGGTGTGTGTGTGTGTGTGTGTGTGTGTGTGTGTGGTGTGGTATTTTGTGTGTGTGGTGTGTGTGTGTGTGTGTGTGTGTGTGTGCGTGTGTGTTTGTGCGCGGCGGCTGTGTCTGGTGTGTGTGAAAAGAGAAAGAGAAGTGAAAGAGAGGGGAGGATATGCGCCTGCCAAAAAATGACAGTGAATGACGGGTCTTTCTTCCGCGTCCTTAAAACGGAGACCGTAGATAGAGTAATACAAGTGTTTCAATTCATCAGCAAGTATTATCAGATGAGCTGTAAAAAGTTCATGCATGCGCTCTTCTCTCTCGCCAGTCGTCGCCACTCTCTCTGCCTCCTTTCTCTCTACCTCTTCCTTCTCTCGCCTTCTCTATTTTTAATCTTATCTATCTAATCATATCTATCTATTATCTATCTATCTATCTATCTATCTATCTATCAATATATATACTAATATACATATATAGTATATATATATATATATCATCAGGAGTAGATAATAGGGAATAATAATGTCCCTATTATCTACTCTGATTAACATATATATATATAATATAATTTATATAATGTATATATAATATACATATATATATAATATACGTCTGTATATCGTCCTATCAATTTATCTTGCTATATTCTATCTATCTATCTTCTATCTATCTATCTATCTAATCTATGCTATCTATGCTATCTATGCTATCTATCTATCTATGCTATCTATCTATGTATCTATCTATCTATCTATCTATCTATCATTCTATCTATCTATCTATCTACTATCATCTATCTATCTATCTATCTATCTATTATCTATCTATCTATTTTCTTATCTCATATCTATTATCTATCTAACCTATAATCTATCTTATCTATCTATCTAATTCTTAATCTATCTATCTAACTGTCTGTCTGTCTATCTATTTATCTATTTGTCTTTCTATCAATCTAACTAACTAACCAGATATCGATCTATCTATTTATTTGTTAGACTAACTATCGATCCATCAATTTATCGATCTATCTCTATCACTTTTCCGCCCGTGCGTGCGCTCCTCTTCTAAACTCGCTCGCTATCTCTCTCTCGCTCTCTGGCAGGGGCGGAGCCATCACATGAGAGACGATGACATTCAGCATACGTGTAAAATCCCCCGCGCGCCGTAAAACCGAGCGGTTTTATTCTATTTGTCGTCGTCATCGGGCCGTGATTGAACCCATTGTCGCTTCGACGCTGGCCGTCCCCCGTGTACGGCGCGAACATCTGCGTGCGACCCATCTAGAACTAGTTTGCAATCACGCGCCCATTGTCTCGTGCAAATCGAATCACATTACGCCATTGTGCGAGGAAAACATGGCCCTGCCGTGCGGGGCATCACTCACCCCGTGCGTGAAGAGTTCGAGTGAGGACTAGAGAGATAGAGATGGGAGAGCGAGATGGAAGCCGAGAGGAGCCAGCTGGCTGTAGCGGGGCTTAGACAGAGTGAGGAGGAGTACCATGATAGATTGCAGAGACAGAGGAGAGGGAGGGCACGATAAAGAAGGGGAGGGAGAAATGAGCACCCACGTGTGTAGACGCGCACGAGAGAGTACGAGACAGCAGGCAACTCAGCGTAAAGGGCGTGGTGGCAGACACACCCACACACGCGGCGTGGAGGCAAACGCGAATCAGGGATGTGAAGGCAGTTATTGTTAAATCTGTTATCACGAATGAGACGCATTGGCTCCGCTGGTGGTTGAGCTGGGCGAGCTTTGGGTCGCGCAGTTAACGAGCGTGAAACGCTGTGAGTGTGTGTTTAGCTATTTGAGTGGGGTTTGTTCTCCACATAACCTGCAGAATGGAGATGTAATCCTGCGATTGGTGTTTAAATAGGCCTATATACAATGTGAAAGAACGCGCTGGCTGACCTGTGGATATTGATTATACAGCACACAACCACACACATCACACACTCTTCTCTCTTCCACA
>NW_014577794.1:26127-34092 GCF_000485595.1 Priapulus caudatus | reverse complement strand
TGTGTGTGTGTGTGTGTGTGTGAGAGAGAGAGAGAGAAAGAGAAGAAGGGGGAGGATGAGAGCCGGACAAAATAAGCCAGACATTCGCTCACGACAGAGAGCGAAATAAAGAACAATAGCCGTTGAGGAGGCAGGAAGAAAAGAAAAAAGAGAGGGGAGTGAAAGCGGTGAGAGGGGGAAAAGGGAAGGGAAAGAAACAGAGAGGAAGAGAGGGAGAGATGGGAGACAGAGTAAAGAGGGTGTGTATATGATGTGTGTGTGTGTGTGTGTGTGTGGGTGGTGTGCTGTGTGTGTGTCTGTGTGTGTGTGTGTGTCTGTGTGGTGTGTTGTGTGTGCGTGTGTTGTGTGTGTTGTGTGTGTGTCGTTGTGTGTGTGTGTGTGGTGTGTGTGTGTGTGTGTGTGTGTGCGGCGTGCGCTAGTGTACGTGTGTGTGTGTGCGCGCGCGCGGCGCGCGTGTGTGTTAGTGAGCTGTGTGCGTGCGCAGAGAGAGGGGGCGGCGGAGGAGGGAGAGTAGATACAAGAATCGCGACCGGTTGCCGTCGCCGTACATCAGCACGGGTGTCTGACTTGACGTCAGGTATAATGGATTAAACAATGGAGCGTGCACGTGCGATGGTCTCGTAGGATAGAGCCTCCGGCGGCAAGCAGCAGCGGCGGCGGGGCGAGCGCAAACGGCAAAGCGCTGGGCTCGGTAAACACATCGCATCTGCCCGCCTACTCGACGGGACGCATCACCCGGTGCGTCTCTGTTACGGCCCTGCGTAGCGAACGCCCAGCTGTCATCGAGTGAAGAATAGTGATCGGGAAGAGTGTGAGAAGCAGCCGTCCGAAGCGGCCGTATAGTGAATGTACGGGATCTCAGTTTCCATCTCTTTCTCGTCGTGCTCTCTCTCGTCTCTCTCTCTCTCGTTCTCTCTCTGGTTTCTTTTTCTTCCTTGTTCACGTATGAGGCACATAAGATATGGCGAGTGCTATAAGTCGTATGTTGAATAAAATGATCATGCAAATACCTTGTACGGTGATTTCAGGATGGTGATTATAGGACCAGAGCATTACTTCTATTGCGCGCGCCACTTTTTGATAGTTCTTGCGCGTGCAGTTTCACGTACAATTTCAATTATGTTGAACATGTTACGATTTCTACAACAGAATTATATCGGAGACACACGCCACGACGCCACGTCACTGCTCTATCACGCGCGCTCGTTCCATTCCCAACAATGATTATATATCAGGAGTAGGATAAAGGGCCTTATACTACTCGCTGGATAATTAATATTATAATATATGATTATATATAACTTATTGTATTAATTTTACTCGAAACATGAGCAGGTATGGGGTCCGTAACCGCCACACTGCTTGCTGAACTGCATCTCGTGACTGCCAAGATAAATTCCGTGTCCCGGCAGTACTTGAATAACAATAACAATGCATGTATTTATATGTATTTGTAGTTTTTTATCTATGGCAGATGGGTCTCTAGATGTTGCTATATATAAATCATGTTGTGATCGTATCGGAGTTTAAATTCTTGTACCGAATACACGTAATTCCTAAACATGCAGGTAGTTCGAACAAGTTCATCAAATAAAATTTTAGCAGGTCAGTCTCCTGTACGTGTACTGGGATTTAACACATCACTGACACAAAGATGTATCCGAGACACGGTAGGATATGGCTGGTGTAACTATTAATATGCGCGTATGTGTAATTTTGTCTGTGTGTGTGTGTTGGTTGGTGGTGGTGTGTGGTGTGTGTGTGTATTGTGTGGTGTGTGTGTGTGTGGTGTTGTGTGTGTGTGTTTATGTCACTGCGCATATGTGTGTGTGTGTTGTGTGTGTGTGTGTGTGTGGTGTGTGTGTGTGTGTGTGTGTGGTGTGTATTTTGTGTGTGTGGTGTTGTGTGTAGTGTGTGTGTGGTGTGTGCGGTGTGTTTGGTGCGCGGCGCGTGGTGTCTGTGTGTGTGGTGAAAAGAGAAAGAAGCGAAGTGAAAGAGAGGGGAGGATATGCGCTGCTCCAAAAAATACAGAAGACGGGTCTTTTCTTTCCGCGTCTTAGAAACGGAGACACGTAGATAGAGTAATACAAGTGTTTCAATTCATCAGAAGTATTATCAGAATGAGCTGTAAAAGTTCATGCATGCCTCTTCTCCTCTCTCTTCGCCAAGCGGCGGCCTTGCCGCTCTTTCTCTCTACCCTTCCTTCTCTCGCCTTCTCTATTTTAATCTATCTTATCTATCATAATCTATCTATTCTATCTATCTATCTATCTACTCTATCTATCTATATATATATACTAAATACTATAATAGTATATTATATTATACATCAGGAGTAGATAAGTAGGGAATAATAATCCCTATTATCTACTCTGATATAACATATATATATATATATATAATTTATATAATATATCTATATACATATATATATATATATGTCTGTATATCTGTCTATCAATTTATCTATTGTATCATATCTATCTATCTATGCTATCTATCTATCTATCTATCTATCTATGCTATCTATGCTATCTATCTATCTATCTATATCTATGTATCTATCTATGCTATCTATCTATCTATTATTCTATCTTATCTATCTCATCTATCTACTGACTATCTATCTATCTATCTATCTTATCTATCTATCTATTCTATCTTTCTTCAATTTCATCTATCATATCTATCTGAACTCTATCTAATCTATCTGATCTATCTATCTAATTCTATCATCTATCTATCTAACTGTCTGCTGTCTATCATTTATCTGATTTGCGCCTTTCGTATCATCTAACAACTAACGCAGCATATCGATCTATCTATTTATTTGTTAGACAACTATCGACTCCATCAATCTTATCGATCTATCTCTATCACTTCTCCGCCGCTGGCGTGCGCTCTCTCTCTAAAACTCGCTCGCTATCTCTCTCTCGCTCTCTGTGTCAGGGCGGAGATCACATGACGACGATTGACATTCAGCATACGTGTAAATCCCCCGCGCGCCAGTAAACCGAGCGGTTTTATTCTATTTGTCGTCGTCATCGGCCGTGATTGAAACGCCATTGTCGCTTCGACGCTGGCCGTCCCGCTGTGTACGCGCGAACATCTGCGTGTCGACCCAATAAGAACTAGTTTGCAATCAGCGCGCCCAATTGTCTCGTCAAATCCGAATCATCATTAGCCATTGGTGCGAGAAAACATGGCCCGCGTGGCCGGAGCAAATCACTCACTGCCGTGCGTGAAGAGTGGAGTGAGGACATAGAAGAGATAGAGATGGGAAGGCGAGATGGAAGCCGAGAGGAGCCGAGCTGGCTGTACGGGGTGTAGTACAGAGTGAGAGGAGTACCATGATAGATGAGAGACAGAGGAGAGGGAGGGCACGATAAAGAACGGGAGGGAGAAATGAGCACTCCACGTGTGTAACGCGCACAGAGAGTACGAGACAGCAGGCAACTCAGCGTAAAGGGCGGTGGTGGCAGACACACCCACACTACGCGGCGTGAGAAACGCGAATCAGGGCATGTGAAGGCAGTTATTAGTATAAACTGTATCACGAATAGACCGCATTGGCTCGCTGGTGGTTGCAGCTGGGCGAGCTTTGGGTCGCGACTTAACGGAGCGTGAACGCTGTGAGTTGTGTTTAGCTATTTGAGTGGGTTTGTTCCCACATAACCTGCAGAATGGAGACTGTAATCCTGCGAATTGGTGTTTAAATAGGCCTAGTATACATGTTAAAGACGCGCTGGCTGACCTGTGGTTATTGATTATACACACAAACCACACACAGTCACACACTCTTCTCTTCTTCACACACACACACACAGACATTACACACACACACACACACCGAACACACATCACACACAGCTACTCTCTCTCTCTCTCTCTCTCTCTCTCTTCACACACACGACACACACACACCATCACACTCTCTCTCTCTCTCTCTCTCTCTCTCTCTCAACACACACACACACACACCACACACACACAACACACACACACTCCTCTCTCTCTCTCTCTCCTCACACACACACACAGCACACACACACACACATGCCACACACACCACACAAGCACACACACATACACACACACACACACGCACTCTCTCTCTCTTCTCTGTCCACACACATACACACACACTCACACACACACACACACACACAGCACACACACAACACACACACACACGCACACGGGCACACCACACCCACGCACACACGCATTCACAGCACACACACACACCCACACACACAACACACACACACACACACACACACAACACACACTATGTATCATCATTCTTCATTGATACTCCCCGGTGCTTTGACTCAGTGCTGGTCTTCGTATGATTACACACTTACTAGAGATGTGTTTATAAATGATATCTATCGATTCTTTGTCAAATATTTTTATAAATTAACAGTTATTATTATCTATTTTATTCCGTTACAAGGTACTTGCGGAATGTTCGAGATCGATGCTTATTTCATTCGTGTAAAACATGCCGCTTTCTAGCAGTTTTTTCAGAGCCGTCATAATGATTCGTTAAGGAAGAGCGGATGCCCGCACATCCTTGGCTCGCAGAGTCAAAGGTAATCATTGCAAATTTCGATGTGATACACGCGACCTTCTCAGTTGTGCGAACGTAGAAAAGTTGAACAATTAAAGGTGCACGCCGACGGGGGCACCTGTAAATTTAACCACTTTATTTGTAGGCGGATAAGTGTGCGGCTTGTATTTCAAGATGGAAATAATTTCGATAAATAATAGAGTGCCGATTGTTTCTTAAGAACAAAGGTGAAACCACGCGCCACTAAGTAGAGGTCGCAGTCTGTGTGTAATTTTGCAAGCGAAGTGGAACGCTATTTGTGAGTGAGAGGAGGAGAATAAGAGAAAGCGAGACATAGGGAGATGAGAGTAAGGAGAGGAGATAGAAAGGGAAAGATGACGAATAAGAGCGGTAGGGAGGCGATCGAGAGAAACAGCCGAGAAAAAAGAGAGAGGGGGATAGAAAACTGCGTGACGAGAACGAGAGCGAGTGGGAAAGTGAGAAGAGATAGGAAATGTAAAGAGAAGCAGTAAGAGCGCGATAGACGAGGAAGACAACGAGAGAGCGCAGCGTGAGAGTGAGAGAGAAAGAGGAGCAGTGTGTGTGTGCGCGCGCACGAGGTGTGTTAGTGCACGCGTGTTGTGTGCGCGGCACGGCGTGGCTGTATTCTAAAAGAGTGCGCGTAATAAATGATCAGACTGAAACAGATGCAGTTGCGCGGTCAGACCTGCGCTTAATGTGATAGCGTGATGCGGGCCGTGAACATCTGACGGCGGCCGCAAAGATCAGAAGTCCATTAAATATCGCTGGGCGGCATGGCTGATATGCGATGTGCGTGCGTGCCGCGCGTGAGTGCGTGTGTGTGCTCTCACTCTCTCGGCCACTCAGCGAAGCCCGGTGGTTAACGGATCATAACGGGTGCTCTCGCTGCTCGACTGAGTGTGTGTTTGAACACGCAGCCATTGATGTTAGACATGAATGGATGCGTGTTGGCAGCCGTGCGGCCTCGGCTATATGAACAGCCATATTGGCACTCATATATTCCGAGACGCGCTTTCACCGGGTACAATATGGGAGGGAGATAAAGAGTCGCGCGGCTGCGAGAAATGCATTGTTCGCGCCTATAAGGCATTTGTAAAGAATCTGTTTACTTTTTGGGTCACTGTTAGGGAAATCTTCAACGCTGTAAAGTCATCTTCGGTGACGGTCACGTTATGAGTATTATATATGAGACTACAAATCGCCACTGGGGCGCTATAACCAACGAAAAATCATCGCGTGAATAGAGAAGCGTTCGTCTTAGGGAAGAAATCCGTATGAAATGCAGTGCGAGGAATAAAACCTATTCGCAGTACTGTGAAATAATCGCATGCAGATATTAGAAGTAGCGATTGTTCAATTAGGTGGTTGCTATCAGCGTCTCACTGTGATGACAAAGAAATGAACGCGGGCACAATAATTGGCACAAGTAAAAAGCATTATTATATTAAATATTGTTTTCTAATATAACATAACCTAACATACGTGCGTGCACACGCATAACCTCATGATAGCGAGCGTGTGGGTGAGTGCTACACATGCAGAATCCTGTGTGCGCGTGCGTGTGGCGTGTATATACTTGCGCGGCGTTGGAGAAAACGGAACGGAATTGATATTATACATCGTATATTAAATATCCATGCGATAGTCGTATAGCACATCTCCATCCGTTTAGTTCTCACAAAGGTTACGTGAAATGGCCGAACGCGTAAGTTGCATGAACTGTACGTGTACTTCGCGACATTCTCGTAAAGTTATTTATTCGGCGATGTAACATCCTCCGGGGAAGTTTTTATATTTTTTATTGATAATAGCGTGTACCTTCCGTCATATAGCCCCTTAATCCTCTGTAGCAAATACGCTTCACGCATATGAAATCATATATCAAATATCATATCAGACAGTAGAAATATACCGGTTTAACCACCGGGTTACAACACAATTACTAATAAGTTCACACTACATTTCACGATACGCGTATATTTGTGAGTGATTCTGTGATACAGTCGGAGAATAAAGCACGGCGCAACCAACCAACAGCCCAAAAAATAATAAGAAAGAAACAATCATAACAATTAGCAAACGAAACAAACAAACATCTAAATAATGAAACAATTAAGAAACCAAACAGACAGACAGACAGACAGACAGACAGACAGACAGACAGAGAGACAGACAGACACACACACACACACACACACACACACACACACACACACACACACTATGTATCATCATTCTTATTGATACTTCCCGTGCTTGACTCAGTGCTGGTCTTCTATGATTCACACTTACTAGAGATGTGTTTAATAAATGATATCTATCGATTCTTTGTCATATTTTTTAAATAAAGTTATCTATTATCTATTTTATTCGTTACAAGGTGACTTCGGATGTTCGAGATCGACTCTTATTTCATTCGTGTAAACATGCGCTTTCTACATTTTTTCCAGAGCCGTCATATGATTCGTTAAGGAAGAGCGGATGGCCCGCACACCCTTGCTCGCAGAGTCAAGGTAATCATGCAAATTTTCATGTGATACACGCGACCTTTCATTGTGCGAACGTAGAAACGTTGACAATTATAGGTGCACGCGCACGGGGCACCGGTAATTTTACACTTTATTTGTAGCGGATAAGGTGTGCGGCTTGTATTTCAAGATGGAAATAATTCGATAAATAATAGAGGCGATTTTTCTAAGACAAAGGTGAAACCACGCGCACACTTAAGTAGAGTCGCAGTCTGTGTGTATTTTGCAAGCGAAGTGGACGCTATTTGTGAGTGAGAAGGAGGAGAATAAGAGAAAGCGAGACATAGGGAGATGGAGAGAAGGAGAGAGATAGAAAGGGAAAAATGACGAATAAGAGCGGGTAGGGGAGCGATCGAGAGAGAACAGCGAGAAAAAAGAGAGTAGGGATAGAAAACGCGTGAGAGAACGAGAGCGAGTGGGAAAGTGAGAAAGAGAAATTAAAGAGAGCTAGTAAAAGAAGAAAGAGAGAGAGCGCGATACGAGGAAGACAACGAGAGAGCGCGCGTGAGAGTGAGAGAAAAGAGAGAGAGTGTGTGTGTGCGCGCGCACGTGTTTGTGTGCACGCGTGTGTGTGCGCGCACGCGTGTGCGTGTAATTTCTAAAGGAGTGCGCGTATAAATGATAGACTGAGACAGATGCAGTTGCGCGGTCAGACCTGCGGCTGTAATGTGATCACGTGGATGCGGGCGGTGAACATCTGACGGAGCGCAAGATCAGAGCATTAAATCATGGCGGATGGCTGATATGCGATTACCTATGTGTGCGTGCGTGCATGTGTGTGTGTGTGTGTGTGTGTGTGTGTGTGTGTCTGTGTGTGTGTGTGTGTGTGTGTGTGTGTGT
>NW_014577794.1:15490-20598 GCF_000485595.1 Priapulus caudatus | reverse complement strand
CTCTCTCTCAATCTCTATCAATCTATCTCTCTCTCAATCTCTATCAATCTATCTCTCTCTCTCTCTCTCTCGCGCGCGCTCTCTCTCTCTACTCGCAAAACGTAACGTTAACGTGACCTGTATAAATACCACTAAAATTACGCCTCACGTTAGAAATTGGCATATGATAGGAAATTATTTTCATCTAATGTGTTATCACACCGTTGAGAGTTGCCGTGAGGCCATACTTAGTATATTAATAAATATGTCAGTAATGTTCGTGTAGTTTACGCGATGTTTTGATTTGTTACAGGCTACCACCCGAATGCGTTACACACGATGGGCAAGCCGGCACTAGATGCCCACTCTCACCTGAGAAATATGACAGGTATATTAGTTAATTTAATTACGAAGCTCTTAGTGTCGCTTTAATGACAGTTTAAGTCAAGCTGTTCTGTAGTGTGGAATGCGAAACGACGCGCTGGTTCATATATACTATACGAGATAACCGTGCAGGTCGCACACTGATAAACCTATAGAAATACATTGATACAGTTTATGTGCTGGTTGGATAACTTCATAGACGTATAGGTTTCCTCGTGTAAATAAATGTGAATCCAAGTGTGCGTGATAATTCCATGGCCCGAAAATCATCGACGACACATCATTGAATGCGATTGGTCTTGTAAATATCACGTGGGTTTAACAGGACAAAATTAGCCACAGATGATTTCTACAGGTCATTTGACTTCAATACGTGCAACATATGCAATACATACATGCACACACCCAGGTATATTCGACATTTTCTTGTATTCGACATGCTAGATGCGTCACATTTTAAGCATCAAGAGCGATACATATAAGTGAATTGAAATGCCAGCTATCTGCATAACAACATCTTGCAGAACACAGGAGTCCACGACCGAGTGTTTTCTCTAGCCTACACGAAGTACAAACGCATCATTGCCATATATTGTAGTCAAGCATTAACTGAAATCTTTCCGACGTCGTTATTGGCATTCCCCACCACTACCTCGACCCTCGACCCCCGGATATATCGGCGTGTGTAATATACACGCTCTATCTGCGATCTTGAAAGCCGGCGGCAGCGTGTATCGCAGAAATCGCTGCCATGCAGGTCCGTGCCCCTCGTACACTGCTCAGCATCGTAACCGTCACGCAACACGGATTAGTTCCTGCTTCAGTCTCCGCCTGCCGCGGGAACGCGCGCGCACGCTGGAGGGAAGCTGCAGAGCGCGGCGGGGATGCGGCCCTAACAAGGTTTCCTGCAGCTTTCGCCTGCCGCCATAGTACGAGTGCAAAGTCACGAAATTCAATACTGCCGACTGCAAATAACAGGCTCGGCTGTGTTTAACCGAGTCGTAATTGGTCTTTTAAGTTATCTGATGCCTGAATATTCAGTGTAAACATTATATCGGCACACATTTAATTTATATATCATTATTCATCGATTCAGTGTTTGCACAAAGAGATCTATGGCCGTATGGCATGATTACAGGATAATATACTGGGTGTATATATAGTGCGCACGCGAGAGGCTGCATGCATACATTGCCCGTATACGTAGTCGACGCGTGCGAGAGGATCTGTTCTCTCGACCAAAGAAGAAATTGGATTTTAATCTTTCGCTGCGATTTTTAATTACTTCGAATATTTTTACAACTGTCATCACACAATGACACGTTAATGAATTATAATTCAGGAGCCGAATATCTGATGATTTTGACGAGCGAAATAAGTAATAAAGCAGCTCATCTATCTTCGTTCGTCGCGTATATGCAAATTATGTGACGCGACCGAATGAATATAATCTGACAAATTAAAAATTGGAAAGAAATAACGTTAAGGTAGTAGGAATAAACAGTTTAAACTTATAGTATGTAACACAGCGTACATATCAGTTCTATAGAATCATAATTTAAGCAATTATATGCATTAATAAATACAACCATATAGATAGATAGATTAAATGTTAGTAATTATATTATTGTAATATACACACAGATTTTATAGGCGTGTGGATGCTTTCCTATTAGCTGTACAACGAGAATTAGTATGCAAAATTAATTTCGATAAAATGTCGAGCCAGCCAGGATTCGAACCTGGAATCTTCTGATCCGTAGTCAGACGCGTTATCCGTTGCGCCACTGGCCCCCATATGTGATTCTGCACCGTCAGGGCCAACACCTTATTGTGTGACAACTTAAAAAGCAGTCGAGTGTGACTGTGAGCAATACTAGCGTGACTCGGATCCTTGCTAGTAAAACGCCGTATAACAATCGATACCTAACGCAACCAACATTCATTGTAGGACTCATACAACCTTAAATTTTGGTTCGGGCCATCATCATATTCATTATATTATTTTCATGCATTATACAACCGGGCCCCTAGGAACCAAGTAAACATTTGTGAGGCTTGTCCTAGTAGGGACAGTGAGGTTGTTATCAGGGGTGCATAAAAACAAATGTCGTTATTCAAGGACAAGCTCGTTAGCTTGTTGTCACAATCGAGGACTCAGTGAATTTCGCTGCTCAACCCAGTGTATTTGTTTTGTTTTGTTCATGTGAAATTCTCAGAACAGTATTTCTTAGAATACATATCGTCTATACCGAATATATATATAGGCCCTATATATATAATCATTAATTATTATTAATATATAATATATATTAAATATATATATATAATATTATATAAGATCAAGTAAAATTTTAAAAATATTTTAAGAAACGATGACTAATGACTTGATCGAATTTTCATATAAAATTGACGAATTGAAAATTGAAAATCAGGTGCTGACAACGTATTTACGGCGCATTTTCAATGACGACTTTAAATGCAAAATTATTCAAATTTTAAATTTGTTACTTATTAGAGAGCTATTTTTAATCAAGGTCTTTGAAACCCAAAATAAATAATTCCATATACAAAGCTCCCTTATTTTCGACGGTGACCTTTTTACCTATTTATAACCGCTTTTTGAATTTCGCCGACTTCGTGCATGTATAGTGATCTGTATTATTTGACAGAGATACATATCTGAGGTTTGATACGGGTTACAGCACCGAATTTATCATAATATATTAATCTTGCTTTCTCACTTATATTCGCAAATGTACATGCACACGCAATATAGCTACACCACACTTAGCCTCACAAACAACTGCTAAGTACATCAAATGATATTAGGCCGCCACTGTGAAACATTTTAGGTCGAAATTCGCGTGACAAACTCTGTAAGCACCAAATAGGTTCGTAATCAATTGCCACTGTTCAGTGACCTGGCACACACACGCACACGCAACACACACACACACACACACACACACACACACACACACACACACACACCACACACACACCACAAACACACACCGTACACAAACACACAACCACACCACACACCACAACACACACAACACACACCACACACACACACAGTACACACCCAACACGTAACACACACACACTCACACGACACAACGCCACACCAAAACCCACACACACACACAAACACACACCACAACACACCCACACACACCACATATGTATAATATATATATATATATCACGGCATGCACGCCAGAATGCCCGTAAGTCAGCAGTACTCTCTCAGCGGCACAGATAACACAATTACGGTGCCAATTGGGCGTCCCTAATTGGCAATCGTCATCACGGCACAGCGTAATTAAGCGGCAGCTGATTCGACCTCCGTTGTTGCACGCCTCGGCCGCGCTTTGTCCCCGCGTCAACGCATCAGCTCGAATTTAAATACATAACGAACGAGCGGTGAAGCCGCGGCCGAGGCAAACGAGATTATAGGGGGCGTGGAGGTTGGCTTCTCGCATTTGAGGGTCACGTGGTCTCACCGACGTCACCGTCTGTCGTGGCGACGGTGACGTGCCGGTTATGAGGCGACCGTCGATGCTGTGTCGCGCCGTTTTAGTGACACTTACCGGGTGAGGCCCTACCCGGCTTCACTCGGCACTTTCGAATTCAACGTGCGTCGATCTCTGGTCCGGTGTTATAGCGATGGCGCTATCAGACTTATATTCAATCAATATTGTCCGTGTTTGGTGTTTCGTTTTCTTCAGATCCCTACTCGATTGAATGCGTATTGTGATTACTGATTATTGATATTGAATCGTATATTGATATTTCGACTCTCAATTATTGATATCGAACTCATGTATTGATGTTTGGATTATCGATTATTGATATCGAGCTCATGTATTAATATCATGATTATCGATTGCTGACATCGATTGACTTGTGTATTGATATTTCGATTATAGATTGTTGTTATCGAATCGTGTATTGTTATTTCGTACTGGATCATGTAATAACTAGAAATTAATCTTTGAATTAATAATCGTCCTAAATTCGTCGCATAATCCGATTGCACTGATACATGTTCGTGTATTTGCAGGTGCCGATCCATACCAGCTGTTCGGACCGACGAGCAATCGTCTGGCGCACTCAGGTAAATCTGCGGTGTACTTACATCGGTTTTATTCGCTCGCGCAACATCCGAGCATTCTATTGTAATTGCGTTAGCACGTGATTAGAACGATAATGCGCAAAAGATGATAGTCTGGTTGTTGTTGGCAGGAGCAATCAGAGCGCACCAACACGATTAGCACATCCGGAACAGCATTCCGGAAACGGAAAACGGGGGTTTTCGTTTTTTCTTCCATCGCAGAATTCTTGATTAAAAAAGAAAATGACTTAACGAGATTCACCGAGTTATTTACGCGATTTCATGACTTACTGATTACCGGGGCAGAATGTCGACCGTTTGCATTTCTCTGTTTGCCACGCTTATGACGCGAATAAAGTTAAATTAGTTCACACTGTAGACTCTGTAAGCCCGTTGTGCGCTTAATTATTGCTGCGTTTAACTTAATTAAACTTCCGACAATATCCCGTTTTTCCTGTCGAATAATAAATTAAGCCAACGGCGCTGAAACAGACAACTCGTGTTTTATGAGCGTTCCCGTCATTTTTCCGGCTTACGAACCACCAGTTCTATTGACACATGTTGGTAAAGGCCGCCGCACACCAGCCGATTTTTACAAACGATGAAGCGATGAAGCGATGAA
>NW_014577794.1:13001-14776 GCF_000485595.1 Priapulus caudatus | reverse complement strand
ATAGCAACGCTATACTAACCGTACACGTAATGGGCTGACCAGCAATTCCAGAATCGTTGAACAACGGTGAACGATTCTTAGAGACAGCAGTAGTGCGCACGTTTTCGAATCTAAATGAAAATAACGCTTTTTGTTTGTTTTATAATGACTATTTCGATCGAAAAATTGCATACAGAATTAAGAGAGAATACACACGGTTAAAATAAAACAACATCAATTACATACAGCAAATAAACGGTACAATAACACGATATATTTTATGTCTATATATTAATAACGGCAATTTAAATTTAAACTCAAAATCTTTGGTTTTGTTAGACGGAAGAGGAGAAGGAAGAAGAGGAACAGAAGCCGCAGTATGAGGCGGTATACAGGGGACAGGTTTCTCGCTCGAAGATGCGCGTTAGAAACAATTAGCAGAAGCGGTTAATCGCAATGTGAATACTATAAATAGTCGACGATGGTGTACACTAACACTAGCGTTGACGCGCACGTACGTAGCCACGTCGTGCACAGGCGCTAGGTATCATGTATAAAGTTATCCTTATGTTCCGATGTAAACGAAGCCTTGGTCTTAACAGGCGTCTAGAAAAAAAGAAAACAGTCGGAGCGGGTCAGATTAGAGGTATCGGAGTGAGCATGCGCATACACCGTACCCGGCTGCTTCCGGTTGTCATCGCACCATTGATAATTGGATTCTTTCTAATCGAACCCAAATTCCGGATCGGTTGGATAGGACCCGATCGATACAACACGCAGAACAATGTAATCAATGAATTTGAGCGGCCTTCATAATCGTTATAGTGTAAGTGTGTATGTGTGTGTGTGTTGGGGAGAACTATGTGCAATGAGTACAAATGAGGGCAGTATGAAACCGACTCACATAGCGATAGTGCATAACTAGACATAGGCCCAGGTTAAGGGGAGAAAGAAAAAAGAAGATGATGGGAGATGAAAGAAGAACAGGAGGGAAAGAAGGGAAAGGGAAGAGGATGAGGAGGAGGAAGAGGAGGAGGAGAAGGAGGAGGATTCACATTTCTCTTCCTCTTCCTCTTCTTCCCCGTTCTCTTCCTCCTCCGTCTCCTTCTCTCTATCATCAACACCACCGCCATCATCCACCTCCTCGCTAGCTGTGCGTGTTGTGTTGCTTGAATGCCTGTCCAATGCGCGCATATTCGCGACCCCGATGTTCGGCCACTCAGCCCTCATGAGCGTCCGCACGTGACGTCATCAGCGCCGTGACGACATCACCGTGGTGACGTCAACCCGGACGAGGTAGCGCGCCGCTGGGGGGAGCGCAAGTCGAAACCAAACATGAACTACGACAAGCTGAGTCGCGCGCTGCGCTATTACTACGACAAGAACATCATGACGAAAGTGCACGGCAAGCGCTACGCCTACAAGTTTGACTTTGCCGGCCTGGCGCAAGCGAGCCAGCCGGCGGCGGACCCGACCGCCTATAAGTACCAGTCGGATCTATTCATGTCCGGCTATCACCACTCGGCGCCGACGCTAAACTTCGTGAGTCCGCACGCCGGCATCCCGACGTCGTCGCCGAGCCTGTTCGGATCGCCGACGTCGTACTGGTCGAATCCGGGCGCCAACATCTACTCCGGTCACTCGATGACTCATCATCCGACGCACATGACGTCACACCTCGGCAGCTACTACGCGGCGTGATTTCGGGTGATTCGCCGTCGCGCGACATTTCGTTGACATTCGTGATCAATTTAGCCGTCTAAGCGGTGATGACATCACCACGGTTACGACGCGAA
>NW_014577794.1:9254-10023 GCF_000485595.1 Priapulus caudatus | reverse complement strand
TGTATTATTAGTATATGGGTAGACCAGGGTATGAATTATTCGTAGACGGGTAGACCAGGGTATGCATTATTAGTAGACGGGTAGACCAGGGTATATGTATTATTAGTATACGATTAGACCAGGGTATATGTATTATTAGTAGACGGGTAGACCAGGGTATGTATTATTCGTAGACGGGTAGACCAGGGTATATGTATTATTAGTAGACGGGTAGACCAGGGTATGTTTATATTCGTGACTGTGCGTTTTCCCATTCACCATGTGTTATTTATATAGTGTTTCCTTTTATAGTAGTTCATCTACGATGGCCATGGGTACGCCGTGATTTTGCGAACGAATAAAAGATCCTGGAATAGCAACTACTTCGGAACTATATCAATTATATTATATATATTATATTATTTATAAAACAGCAGCACATCCATTATCTCAAACACGAGCGCGGCATTCCGCATTCGCTGCGCTGCAATGTGGCGACATCTATATGTAGTTGTAGGAACTGATCGTATAGCAACGCTATACTAACCGTACACGTAATGGGCTGACCAGCAATTCCAGAATAGCAGCGAATTCAAAATAATCCCATGTTCACGATTTTTTTCCACGATCGCATCCGGTCATGCAAACCCATGTGCTTGCTATCTCTCGAGGGAATATAATTTTAATCATAAAACTATTTTACACTACTAGCGGTAGGAAAGCGTATGCGTATGCGTATGCGTATGCGTATGCGTATGCGTATATTATGTATATATGTATATGTATATGT
>NW_014577794.1:0-9045 GCF_000485595.1 Priapulus caudatus | reverse complement strand
GTGTGTGTGTGTGTGTGTGTGTGTGTGTGTGTGTGTGTGTGTGTGTGTGTGTGTGTGTGTGTGTGTGTGTGTACATGAATGCGTGCGTGCGTGCATGGATGCGTGCGCGCGTGTGTGTGTGTGTGTGTAAATTAAGGTTAAGCGGTCCTGAAAAAAAACCTTTATCAGACTACAGTAGGTAGCCTACTCTGCCCGACCCCCACCCCTCTCAGCAGTGCATACGTCAGTGCCGTCGCGGCCCGCTTGAACAGCGCGTGACGCGGCGGCCAGCAGCCCCATATCAGAAGCATCCATGCAGGGCTACGCAAACAGAGACGCGATCACAGCAGCCTACCATACACTAACCGCGCGCACCTCTCTAATAACCACGAGCTAGGGCTTTGACACCGGGAGGTTCGCGCATAGATGTGCGAGCCGAGCTGTGTGCGCGTAAACGTCTTCGGGTACGGAAGCGTCCGCTAGCGTTGCTATCGAATAACATATCTAGAGCAACATGTCGGTGATCTTCAGAGCTTACGTTCGCGGCAGGAAGAAGCGGATCGCGATCGTCGGCGCGCTGCTGCTGCCGTTCATGTACTTCGTCGGCGTGCACGACGTGCTGCCAGCCGACCTCGAGCCGCCGACGCCGCCGACGCCGCCGACGTTCCACCTCGAGCTGGTCGTGCTCACCTACGACCGGCCGCATTCGCTCCGTCGTCTGCTCGATTCGCTCGAAGCGGCAGAGTACGACGGCGACGCCGTGACGCTGCGCATCTGCATCGACGGGCCGCGCGACGAGGGCGCGCGCGCCGCACACGCCGAAAGCGTCGACGTCGCCCGTCGCTTCTCGTTCTCGCATGGCAAGAAGCTGCTCGACGTGCGCGAGAGCAACGTCGGCGCTTACGTGCAGTGGTTCGACTGCTGGCGGCCCGGCGAGGCTCCGCACGCGTACGGTATAATCCTCGAGGACGACCTGCGCGTATCGCCGTATTTCTACCGCTGGCTGAAGCCGGCGCTGCTCACCTACGCCGACAATCCGCAGGTCGGTGGCGTGACGTTGCAGCGGGGCACGCTCGTCGCACGCAGCGGTAAGCACCGCAACCCGCTGTGCGTCGGCTGTGGCGACACGGCCGCCTTCCTCTACCGACTACTCGGTACGTGGGGCTTCGCGCCGATGCCGCGACAGTGGCGCCGCTTCCAGCGCTGGGTGCACGAGGCGATGAAGGACGCAGAGTTCGTGCCGTACGTGCGCGACGCGCGACTCATCACGAACGCCTGGCTGCGCAAGCGACACTCCATTATGAAAACAATGCCCGCGGCGTACACGATCCACTACCTGGCGAAGAACCAACTGTACACGGTGTACGCGAACCTACCGGACAACGCGACGCTGGCGTGCAACCACCGCGAGGCGGGCATGAACTACCGCAAGAATCATGGCGACATCGTCCTCGGCGAATGTGACTTCGAGCCGCTGCGACACTGGGAGAAGCGATTCACGGAGTTCCCCTATAATCCGGTTCGACTCGGATGGGATGCGCTCCCCGAGTCCGATATGGATCCGTAACGACGTAATTGTAATTCTTCTTTTGGCTTGAAGTTTGCTATAAGGTAACCTTGCCAATGGTTTACTACACGGTTATTTGTTTCACCATCAAGCATTCTAGCCAGCCATCAAAGATCATGCGAATGAATATGCATGCTATCGTTATACTAATCAATGGAGAAGGAAAAACATTAAACTACCATTGATGACTAGGGTTACTTATACGGTATAGCCTTCCGGTCGGTAATTCTATATGTAAAAACGACGAGTTCTAAATTTATATTTTTGAGACACTATTGCATCATTCTCATTATTATAGTCATCATAACAAACATAAGCAATTTATAGAAGACCATGAAAAACCGAAGACGAAGATGGAAGAAGAAGAAGAAGAAGAAGAATAAGAAGAAGATGATGATGATGATTATGATGATGATGATAATGATGATGATGATGATAATGATGATGATGATGATGATGATGATGATGATGTAACTGCTGCTACTGCTGGTGACGATGATGATGATGATGATAATGATGATGATGATGATGATGATGATGATGAGAAAGCCAAGATTATCTGTCCTGATAATATTGACAGTTCTATTGTTCTACTTCATTCTCTTTTGTAAATATATGATAAAAATTTTATGATTTAATATACATTAGCTGTGATTTATATGGCATGTTTTTTGTTTCATAATTCAATTTTTGTTTTATGGTTGATTTTATCACATATAACATTCGATTTATCACATATAACATTCGATTTATCACATATAACATTCGATTTATCACATATAACATTTGATTTATTGCATATAACATTTGATTTATCGCATATAACATTTGATTTATTGCATATAACATTTGATTTATCGCATATAATATTTGATTATTTTATCATATGTTATATGCAATAAATCGACAATAATTCCCTGTTTTAACTGTTCACATTAATTGATTTTATATCAGAAAAGAGAATCAAACCATTCGATCCTGGCATCAAATCATTCGATTTTGGAATCGAATGGTTCGATTCGCAGATCAAATGATTCTATTCCAAAATCGAACGATTTGATTCCAGAATCAAATGGTTCGATTCGCAGATCGAATGATTCGATCCTGAAATTTATACCGGACCACGTTTCTGACTCTAGCGCCATCTATCAACAACTTGAGCAAAACGGCACTAGTTCAACTTTGGAGCATTTTTACATTATGATAATTGATAAATTTCTATGTGTATTATAGCTCATAATAAGCAGGAGATATCAAATAATAATGTTACAATCTATTCTTAGCATTTTGAGTTGACAATGGGTAGTTTTGAACAACGTTTATGTTCAAAACACCACACCGGCAAACCACCGCGAAAATGGCACACACTCGTTTTGTGTCTAGTCAGATTAACTCGTCCCGCTATATATGCAAGCACCTAGAAAAACGATCTTGTGCTTCTTTTAAAGGCCAGAAATAGGAGAATAGAGTGCTGAGTAAATAAAATAGTGTCGTTTAATACCCGTGGAGTTGCCGTGTTATTTATACTTTGATGGCAAATCTCGTTTGATAAACGGTTAGTCGGAAAAAAAACAATTCAAAACAAAGATAACCCGGTAATTACTTTGAAGCCATGTGCATAGATACATGTACTACGCTATGCTAAGCTATACTGAAATTCTAATCACGGTATAGTATCACTTGAGCCATAACATCATGTACCCTATAGCAAAGGGACATTATAATAATTCCCTTCTTGACACACACACACACACACGCACGCACGCACGCACGCACGCACGCACGCACGCACGCACGCACGCACGCACGCACACACACACACACACACACACACACACACACACAAACGTGCGCGCGCGCGACGACGGAAACCAGTCTATGATATCAAGGGAGTTAATCGTGACCAATGTGTTTCTTAGACTGGTGAATTATCGTAAATGGTCGAAGTTCCGCTATGTCAAATCATGTCAGTGTTGCGAGAGAGTGGAACTGTCGATCTGGTACGTCTGGTACCAGTCTATCATGATCTATCGTCGATCGCCTCCACCGAACCCAACACATCACAACAGCACACGTCGGATTACGATCACATTGCTGAAAAGCACAACTACAAGTAATCGTGTTTTCTTTCTTTTTCTAATTTCTTTAATTCTATATACTATTATACATGTAAAACATACTGAAAACAAGACACACAGTATAATATTTCTTATATATATGCACCGCGGCGGAGCGAATTCGATTGTCAGTTTTCTTATATATATATATATATGCACCGCGGCGGTGCAAATTAGATTTTCAGTTTTCTTATGCACAGCACAGATCGCACAGCAAGATATGGCCCAAACTGGAAACCAGTTTCGGTTGCTACCAATTGTTTACTATTCTTCCCTTCTCCGTTGTTCGCGCAAAACTGCTTATAGTGAGAAGCTGACGCGCACGGAAGAATTCGGTTCTTTGTCGCTCGTTTTTTTTCTAGAGCATGGCGGCGGGAAGCGACACACACACACACACACACACACACACACACACACACACACACACACACACACACACACACCAGGGGCGTAGCTACTATAACGCAGATACGAGGTTGCGTACACATGATCTCACCAAATGTTTTTTTTTCAGAGCGAAAGAGAAAGAGGGAGAGAGAGAGGGGGCGAAGAGAAGAGAGAGAGAGAGGAGAGAGAAGACGAGAGAGAGAAAAGAGAGAGAGAGAGAGAGAGAGAGAGAGAGAGAGAGAGAGAGAGAGAGAAAGAGTAGTTATCTTTAGTGATCACATCTTGTTGCTCATGAAGAGATAGCTTCTACTAAAAAGATATTGTCCGTAGTCAGAATGAAATTAAAGGCTGTGTACATTTACTTCACGTGCCCTCAAATACGCATCTCCTGCTTATGCTACATTCTCAAAATGTTCTGGGGAGGATGCCCAGACCCGTCGCCTGTGTATGTACACATTCCATTTCCCCCCCCCCCCCACAGCCTAGGCTACGCCCCTGCACCCCCCAGCCCCAGCACACACACACCAGCACACACCACACACACACATTAGTCCACACAGACCAAATAGCCAACACGCACACATATTATATATATATATATATCTATACTGATATACATGCGCGCGGAATCTCATGGACGTGCAGCGTTCTGCTTCGCTTGACTAAGGCGGGATAACATCGTGCGTAGAGTCCGCATTTCACGCTGCACTGCCTCTGATGTTTCCCGTAAGTAAAGCATTGCGAGAGAGGTTCCTTCTCAAGACCTATTATGAACGCTACGTCGCTACGATATCAAGTTATGTCTTCAAACAAACGTAAACATTATTCGCAATCATCTTCAGATACAGGAAGCAAAGATGATATCTGTAAATGCATGTCGTGTGTATGTGCGAAACATGCGAGCATGCATATGGTTGTTCGTGTTCATTCGAGCGTACGTTCGTGCACGCACATGTGCGCGTGTACGTGTGTGTCTGTCCGTATATGTGTGTGTTTGTACGACTGCACGCGCGTGTGCGTGCGTGTGTGCGCGCGTGGTGCGTACGTGTGTGCGCGTGTTACCCGCTGGGTAGGCAACGTTTATACGGTTTCACATGGGTCATCCAGGACGTTCACCGTTCACGGGTCTGCGGCAAGAACTGTTAAATTGCTTGAGCATTGCTGGAAAATACACACAACTGCACAGTAAGACACGGTGTGCGGAGAGAGAATAAAAGAACCAGTTTTTTTTTACCTTAAGCTGTACTGTTCTTTCTCCACAGTGTAGGCATGAAACTACTCCGAAAAACCTTAACGCGAATTGGAGAGTTCGGTTCCTTGTTTGCTCGCTTGGACTTTTTTAAAAGATTGACCGCGAGAAGCTCGCCGCTGCAGTGCGCGTGCGTGTACACACACACACACACACACACACACACACACACACACACACACGCGCGCGCGGCGCAGCGCGCACACACACACACAACACGAAGAAGAGAGAAGAGAGAGACGCACACACACACACACACGCCGACACACCACACACACCACACCCACACACACACACACACACACACACGAAGAAAGAGAGAGAGAGAGGCCAGACAACACACACGCACACCACACACATGGCCACACACACACACACACACCACACACACCACACAATCCAGCACACACACACACACACACACACACGCACACGCATGTACGTGATGTATAAATCGTACGAAGTCATTATTCATGTTTGAGGTACCCAAAAATGTGGGGTTATGTGCGGATGTAGTAATTACCCTGGTATTAAAATTTTTCGTAAGCTTTTGTAATTACTCCCCACTTTATCAAAGGACTGGTTCCCGTAGCGCGGTTGTTCTGCATAACTATAGCACGATCATCATATATCATCATATAGCATCATCTCACGGTGAGTCAGCACTTCATCGCCGCTCCATATCCGCGTGCTCTCTCTCTCAACTGTGATGTAGCTTTTCAGGTGGCGGTACATATGTTGTATTGTACATTGTACGTTGTAATTAACCAGGAGCGCTTCTAGCCAGGCGAGGCAGTGGAACTGTGTTCTGTGTTCTGGCCTGGTGGTTCGTTGTTGTTTTGGTAATGACGCGGGATGTACGGCACTATAAATTTGCGTAGCCTCGTCGCGTCTCCTGGCCCCGCCAAGGTCCGGCCGGTAATGACGAAAAACCGGACGGATTGAATTGTCGCCAGGCGGTTAAGATCATAAGTTAGTTATTACCCAGAAGAAGAGAAGAGAGACGATGTAGTGGAGATAGACGAAAACAGAGATGACGGGACCTAGGCACGGTCACCTAGGTTGCCGTATGTATATATTTTGTAAGCCAGGCGGTGGTGGTGGGGTGGTGTTGGGGGATGGGAGTTATAGGTAGGAAAAGTGCTTTAGTATTTCGCTAACACACTCGTGTATTATAAAACATGCGGTTTGAAAACTATAGTTTCCAGTTTAATTACGAAAATTGAAAATAGATGCCGACACAAGATTGCTTCACTCACCCGTAATACGTATTGCAGTGTCGCTCATCCATTGCGCTCTTGCTTGCTTGGTCGCCAGCGGTAGGCCCCTTATCCAGCTGATATCTCGGGTGCTGTCTCAGCTGCTGTGATCTGTGACATGTTGTACTAATGCGTCGTAATTCCGTGGTATGCGTGTTATGTGTGTCGTCCGGCAAGGGATCAATTTGCTAAATGTCACCGCATAAAACTGCATTGTTCCGTGCGTTATCCGGCAATCGGCCGATTGACTGAATCTCAGTACCAAAACCTGCACTCCTCCTTGCGTCGTCGTGATCGTATTTTGCTGTTCCTCGCTTCGTCGTGATCGTATTCTGCGATTCTTGCGTCGTCGATTTTGGAATTGAATTATTCGATTTTGGGATCGAATCATTCGATTCTGAAATCGAATCATTTGATCTGTGAATCGTTCGATTTTGGAATCGAATCATTCGATCTGCGAATCGAACTGGTCATTTGAGTCTGGAATCAAATCATTCGATTCGCAGATCGAATGATTCGATTCCAAAATCGAATGATTTGATGCCAGGATCGAATGGTTTGATTCTCGTTTTCTTTTCTGATATAAAATCAAATAATGTGAACATTTAAAACGGGGAATTATTGTCGATTTATTGTATATAACATATGATTAAATAATCAAATATTATATGCGCTAAATCAAATGTTATATGTGATTAATCGAATGTTATATGTGATAAATCGAATGTTATATGTGATAAATCGAATGTTATATGTGATAAATCGAATGTTATATGTGATAAATCTAATGTTATATGTGATAAATCGAATGTTATATGTGATAAATCGATTGTTATATGTGATAAATCGAATGTTATATGTGATAATCGATGGTTATAATGTGATAAAATGCGAATGTTATATGTGATAAATCGAATGTTATATGTGATAAATCGATTGTTATATGTGATAAATCGAATGTTATATGTGATCAAATCAACCATAAAACAAAAATCGAATTATGAAACAAAAAACATGCCATATAAATCACAGCTAATGTATATTAAATCATAAAATTTATATTATATATTTACAAAATAGATATTTTTTTATCATCAACATCATCATTATCATCATCATCATCATCATCATCATCATCATCATCATCATAATTATCATCATCTTCTTCTTCTCCTTCTTCTTCTTCCATCTTTGTCTTTGGTTTTTCAAGGTCTTCTATGAATTGCTTATGTTTGTTATGATGACTATAATAATGAGAATGATGCAATAGTGTCTCAAAAATATAAATTTAGAACTCGTCGTTTTTACATTTAGATGTAAACATACATCGTTTTTACATATTACTTACCGACCGGAAGGCTATACCGTATAAGTAACCCAAGTCATCAATGGTAGTTTAATGTTTTTTCTTCTCTATTGATTAGTATAACGATAGCATGCATATTAGTACAGTCGGTTAGGTCAGGATATCATCTAAATCGTTCAAATTGTGAAAAAAGTGTGAAAATTGGTACACTTGCATACTTTTGTATGCTCTTTCATTTAAAAGCAGGACACACGCGATCCACCTACAACTTCGGCCGCCATCTTGAATTTAAAAATGGCCACCGTCATTTCTTAAAAAATAGCTATATCTCGGTTAATAATCTTCGTACAGACTTGAAAATTGACTGACAGACGTAATTTGGGTTACTATTTCATACAACAACGTGATGCATGTGATCCAAGGGCGTTTTCGGCCGTCATCTTGAATTACTATTTCATACAACAACGTGATGCATGTGATCCAAGGGCGTTTTCGGCCACCATCTTAAATTCAAAATGGCCGCCGTCATTTCTTAAAAAATAGCTATATCTCGGTTAATAATCTTCGTACAGATTGAAGATTGAAGATTGAAGATTGAAAACAGTTTATTTGTGCATAAGACATACATAAATACAGAGTACATCGTTATAAAAGAAATAATTACACGTAGAAGTACAATTTTAATCAGTTTAAGCACGGGAGTGGCGAAGGACACTTAAGTCATCTAGTCTGCCACCCCCAAGAGTAGATTAAACGTAAAGCAGCCGCTGAATAACATAATGGTAATGAAGAAGCAGTAAAGCAAACAGTTTATAAATCAAAGGAGAAAAAGTGTAGGAAACAAATATGTAATGAACAAAATATACAATGAATATAGAATGAGCAACAAGATACTGTACACTTTAAGGAAACATTGAACATTAAAAACATCAACAACTCAACATAAATTGATCAAATTAATAACAACAAAACAATAGCAGGAACGAAGCAAGATTGCGTAGACTTGAAAATTGACTGACAGACGTAATTTGGGTTACTATTTCATACAACAACGTGATGCATGTGATCCAAGAGCGTTTTTGGCCACCATCTTGGATTCAAAATGGCCACCATAAAAATTACAAACTTAGCAATTTTTTCGTTCACGGAAGAATCTGATATAGAGACGTGAAAATTTGCAA
>NW_014577793.1:158226-159447 GCF_000485595.1 Priapulus caudatus | reverse complement strand
GAGAGAGAGAGAGAGAGAGAGAGAGAGAGAGAGAGAGAGAGAGAGAGAGAGAGAGAGAGGTCGTCACCGCGCGTTTCTCCCCTCCTCTTCCTCCTCTTCCTCCTCCTCTTCCTCTTCCTCTTCCTCCTCTTTATCTATTCTGTACGTTACAGATGAGAGCATGGAGTACATGTACGCGCGCGGAGAGGGGGAGGTGTTCCAGGAGAGTCTCCGCTGGCTTGGTTCCTCCTGCGAGACACTGACCATCGCCGGCGCCCTCGCCGTCGGAAACTTTGCCCGCAACGGTACGACTCAGACTCAGACTTGTGTTCTGCCGTGCAAAATATTCTGTCAGGAATCCTGTTGTGTTCTAAACAAGGGACGATACTCGAATGAAGAATCTTGTATTCATCATCATCATCATCATCATCATCATCATCATCATCATCATCATCATCATAATCATCATAATCATCGTCCTCGTTTATTTGTTGACGCAGTACTAAATTATTCCCTCACGGATTTTTTGCGTTGAATACAATACGATTCCTTGTTGTAACATTCCCCAAGTGGAATACACAAGATTCCTCGTGCAGAATACAGTACGACTCCTCGCACAGAATACGATATTTCGCCAACAGAATGCAGCTGGATTCCTTGGTAGGAATACAATAGGATTCCTTACTTGGGACCTTACGAGTGACAGGAGAGAGTGGAGCGGAAGATTGAGGCTTGTTGTCCCGCAGGACCCACCACTCTTTTGTATTCCAAGTAAGGAATCCTGTTGTATTCCAAGCAAGGAATCATACAGCTGTATTCTGTCGCTTGACGAATCCAACATTCTGTACCCCCGGGATGGTGTAATCAGCTTAATTAGCTTAGTTAATTAGCTTAACTTAATTGTTGATTAATTATCACCGTCTCACATGGCATGAAATTCATATTTTTTTGCACCGGCCCTTATTTGTTGACGCAGTACTAAATTAGTCCCTCACGAAGAGTGGTGGGTCCTGCGGGACAACAAGCCTCAATCTTCCGCTCCACTCTCTCCTGTCACTCGTAAGGTCCCAAGTAAGGAATCCTATTGTATTCCTACCAAGGAATCCAGCTGCATTCTGTTGGCGAAATATCGTATTCTGTGCGAGGAGTCGTACTGTATTCTGCACGAGGAATCTTGCTGTATTCCACTTGGGGAATGTTACAACAAGGAATCGTATTGTATTCAATGCAAAGAATCCTGTA
>NW_014577793.1:156777-157985 GCF_000485595.1 Priapulus caudatus | reverse complement strand
TTAGCAACACACAACAATTTGTGGTGTGTAAGTAACTGAACGTATGGCAGAGGTACTAGTCTGGTTACTACCCTCTGGTTTATATATATATATATATAAATACAACTAAACAACAGCATCCAAATACAGGTATATATACGGTAGCCCCAAGTAACCTGCTCGTTTTCTACTATACGTGGCGAGAAGTGGTTTTCTGCCAACGTGAAAAAGTCGTAGGGCCGGAGGGGCTACATACGTGGTAGCTACTACGTACAAGTAATTTGGCTAGTTTGTTGATGGATTGTGATGATATTTTGTGCTGAAATATGCAGGTACATCAGTCCTCGCCAAAAGACAAAATCCTTTACTGGACGTTCGGTCCAGTAAAAAATAGATTTTTACCAGACCGAATGATATGTTACTGGACCAAAAAAATATTGAAACATTAAAACACATTCACATCTCTGTTGCTTTTCCTTTGTGGACATATCTAACATATATATGCTTTCCTGCTTATCACCAGTTATGTCTGTTGACCCGTCCATGATAAGCTGAAAAATCTAGCATCGTTTATTTTTTCATCCATTTCGTGACGCGTACAATCAGCAATGCATTGCTTGTCAGCTTTGTCATTAATGTAGGTTTCACCTATTCCTAGGCCTTTGGCCTTGTCCAGTTGTGTGATCCAGGTATAATCAGTGATAGTAATATAAACTTCCCATGATCAATAGTTCACACACACACGTCGCATGTCATCATTTTCTTATCTTTTATCATATAACAGCTAATCTCTTCCTATCGCTTTCCCACACCATAGATTAATTTGGTACACGCGTATATAAGATAGCCATAGGCAGGAATATTAGAGTTAAGCATAGTGTGTGGTACTGGCGTACCCATAGCCTCTGCGTAATTAGTTGATGTAATGTTGCCTGACACACGGTCTGGTAAAGCCAAATTTCTTGTCGGCTCCAGGCAAAAATCACCGGTTTTGTCCGACGGTCCGACGCTTTTGGCGAGGACTGGTACATGGATTAGAATCTCTAAGGATGGATATCAGAATAAATAAAACAAGTTTATTTTTACATCCGATCACTCTTTTATTAATCTGTGTGCTAGTGTTGGGTTGTTGGATGAAAAGAATGTAATCCTGACAAAGCCATTGAATAAATGAAGGGTGAAGATGAATGATAATCAGTAGATTGACATGACATCCCAATTTTCGTTTT
>NW_014577793.1:150907-153951 GCF_000485595.1 Priapulus caudatus | reverse complement strand
TATATATATATATATATCCCTCGTTTTTTTCGCACTACTGTTGAGAGATGGCAGCATCCGCTGCGGTATACGATACGCGAAACTTCCCCGATATGCTGGCGTGTCGGTAGGGGGCGTAGCAGTCCGTCACTGCCAGCCGACCATATACAACCGCGACCGACGATCACATGGACGGTGTTATATCGTCTGCTGCTGCAGCGTCACGTGTTGTCCCGATCAAATTCATGCTGCATATGTGATTTAGTCGCGTGGAAAGCTGTTGGTGTGTTAACTGTATAAGGACGGACGCGTGCCTGTATGATATGTCAGGCTGCGAGTCAATGAATAATCAGTAAATATACCTGCATGCCGGCGGTGACACCGGCCGTGTCGCAGCTGGCATGATAGAAACGTGTGTGCGTGCGTGCGTGCGTGCGTGCGTGTGTGAGTGTGCGTGTAGGTGCGCGTGTGCGTCCGTGCGTGCGTGCGTGAGTGTGCATGTAGGTGCGCGTGTGTGCGTGCGTGCGTGCGTGCGTGCGTGCGTGCGTGAGTGTGCATGTAGGTGCGCGCGGGTGTTCGTGCATGCGTGCGTACGTGCGGAAGCGGATGTGCGTGCATGTGTATGTGTTCGTTCTCTGTCAGATGACGTTGTGATTTCATTGAGCGGGAGTAACTGTTGTGTATCAAAGTTTTGCACCTTTGTTTACGCTGCAGTTAGAATTAGAGAGATTGAAGCATGATTGAGTGCGTATTGCATGTGGCCTTTACCAACTCTCTCTCTTTCTCTCTCTCTCTCTCTCGCTCGTTCTCTCGTCACGCCCACTCACTCAGTCTTCTCTCTCTCTCTCTCTCTCTCTCTCTCTCTCTCTCTCTCTCTCTCTCTCTCTCTCTCTCTCTCTCTCTCTCTCTCTCTCTCTCTCTCTCTCTCTCTCTCTCTAGCTTCTTCGCTTTCCTCTTCTATATATACTAGCAGAAAGTATACCCGTAGAACCAGCAAATTGTTGTCTTTAATATATAAACTCCATGTAAGTGTCACAGATTAAAGTTAAATATTTCATGTAACTGAAAAGAAAAACCACTGCACTGGGCTACAACAGAACACTGCACAGCTACTGGCCACTGACTACTGTGCCAGTACGGTGTACGTCAAAGCAGAGGGAGCAGGGGGGAATCTGCAGTAGGGGGGGGGGATCTGAGAGCTAGCACCATCTATTGGAGGAATAGATTTTTGTTTGAGCCAGAACCATCTCCCAGACGTGTGATTCTTGAATATGCTCACACGGCGGCAGTCAAGAGTAATTCCCACGTATGTGATGTGGATCTGCTGTACGCACTGCCATCTATTAGAGAGTAGCATTTTTTTTGAATTTTTAGACTTAACACTTAATACTTAAACTTTTTTAATTTTTCTCAGCCAGAACCATCTCCCAGACGTGGTGATTCTGAATATATTTTCAGTTTAGGCGCGATTGAGTGACAAATCAGGGCGAAAAGCGCGAACAAACAAACACACACACACACCACACACACAGATTAGGCCAAATTATAGTATAGATACTATAATTTGGCTAATCTTCTGGTGTGTGTGTGTGTGTGTGTGGTTTGTTTGTGTTCGCTTTTCGCCCTGATTTGTCACTTATAATCGCGCTAACTGAAGATATATTCAGAATCACCACGTCTGGAGATGGTTCTGGCTGAGAAAAAAATTTTAAAAATGTTTAAGTATTAAGTATTAAGTCAAAAATCGAAAAAAATGCTATTCGTCAATAGATGGCAGTGCGTACAGCAAATCCACATCACATACGTAGGGGAATTACACTGCGTCTCTTGACTGCCGCCGTATGAGCATATTCAGAATCACACGTCTGGGAGATGGTTCTGGCTCAAACAAAATCTATTCCTCAATAGCATGGTGCCTACGCGTCGCAGATCCCCCCCCCCTACTGCAGATTCCCCCCTGCTCACTCTGCTTTGACGTACACCGTACTGACACAGTAGTCAGTGGCCAGTAGCTGTTCCAGTGTTCTGTTGTACCCAGTGCAGTGGTTTTCTTTTCAGTGACATGAAATATTTAACTTTATCTGTGGCACTTACATGGAGTTTTTATTTAAAGACAACATTTGCTGGTTCTACGGGTATACTTTCTGCTAGTAGATATAAAGTTGTTCAGCCGAATTAGTGTGTTCGCGCATAACTAGAGAACTCCGCAGCCTAGAGGAAAACTAAATATATTTTCAGAATCACCACGTCTGGGAGGTGGTTCTGGCTGAAAAAAAATTTCTAAAAAGTTAAAAAGTTAAAAATTTATAAAAAATTCTATTCATCAATAGATGGCGTACTGATTAACATTATACTTCACGTACGTGTGAATCCATGGTGTATAACCATAACAGCCCAGTGGCCGAATGGATAAAGCATCGTACTCCTAAACCATTGATTTTTATGATTTTCCTTTCAACCAAGCGGTCACCAACTGAGTAACGCCACTGATTTCCCCGGGCAACGCCGGGTATCCCGCTAGTCAATAATAATGCGTCACACGCACAACACTTGTGTTGTTTTACACTCCGGAACACACAACATCACGCTCACACACTCATGCGCGCACACTCAAGCGCGCACACTCACGCGCGCACGCAAGCACGCACGCACGCACGCAAGCACGCAAGCACGCACACATTAATCTCATCAAAATAAAATTATCAGAATTTGCCCTATATGAAAACCCATATCAAATGTAATGAATTAGACGAATTTTTACACGCCCTTCGAGTGACACCGGTCGCTCTAACGTCACGCTGCCGACAGCGGAGTTAACGCGTGACTCTGGCCGACGACCGGAACAGCGAGTGGATGGCTGTTAGTTGAATTAAACTCGGCTTGCCGTCGGTCTGTCAAGCGACCGCCAGCGTAGCGGACGGGAGAGGAGTACGCGGAAATAAAGGAGATATCATCGCAGTAGATTTCCTTCTTCTCTCTCACTCACGAACACACATACACACACACACACACACACACACACACGCACACGCACACGCACACGCACACGCACACGCACACGCACA
>NW_014577793.1:149539-150254 GCF_000485595.1 Priapulus caudatus | reverse complement strand
GTTCTATTTCTTTCTTTCGCCTATTATCTCTCGCTTTCCCTCTCACTTTCGTTATCGCTCCCTGCATGTCTCTCCCCTGGGACACCAGAAAAGCTACACATCCCAGGAAATTAGAATAGCTGCAGTAATTGCCATACGCCCGCAGCTGGTCGAACTAACAGATTCGAAACATTTGTTCGTCATTCGAACGCTGACGACGAAACAATGCAATATTCATCGAAACAACATCATACTACGGCTTCTTTCGCGAAATCAGATTTGCCTCCGTCTAGCGTCAGGAATTGATCGGGATTGGTTATTCGTATATCGCGGCTGCATGACGGCGGGAGAATTCAATATAAATGCAGATGTTTGCACGTGCATCTTGATCGCCGATGCAAATCCGTCAATTTCGTTTAAACAGATATAGATGACAGCTTTCTGAATGCTGCGGCAGAGTCGCGACCGTTCCGGAGCGCGCAACGCGGTTCTTTGTGCGTGCGTACATATAAAATTGCGCGTAAACGCAACGTGGTTCTTTGTGCGTGCGTGCATATGAAATCGCGCGTACACGCGCACGCGGGGCAATAGCGGTTCGCACAAAACATGGATGACGAGGGCTGATGTGCGGTGAGCGGAGAGGGGGAGAGGGGGAGAGGGGGAGAGATGGGGAGAGAGGGAGAGGGGGAGAAAGGGAGAGGGGGAGAGGGGGAGAGGGGGAGAGATGGGGAGAGAG
>NW_014577793.1:146892-148311 GCF_000485595.1 Priapulus caudatus | reverse complement strand
GAGAGAGAGAGAGAGAGAGAGAGAGAGAGAGAGAGAGAGAGAGAGAGAGAGAGAGAGATGTGAAAGCTGTATCTCAGCGCGGCTGATACGGCGAGCGGATTTCAGAGAAATGCGATCTTCAGAGTTTTTCATCGATAAAAATTTCCACTCGACTATAATTTCGATATTGCTGCTGCTGCTGCGACGTTTTGTTAAGAGTTAGTGGAGTAGTGGTGGCGGCCAGAGCAATATAGAGATGTCAAGCAATCATGGTCGCAGCTTCAACAAATCCCCCCTCTGTCTGTCTCTCTATCTCTGTCTCTCTCTCTCTCTCTCTATCTCTCTCTCTCTATCTCTCTCTCTCTCTCTCTCTCTCTCTCTCTCTCTCTCTCTCTCTCTCTCTCTNTGATATTCTGGCCATAATTCAATGAATTTCTCCTCCAGCTGAACTTCTCACAACACTCCGCAGGGCGCTGCCATGTTGAAATCATGTGACTCGCTTAATCGCCTGCTATTGGTCGCCCAATATTCCACGTGCGGAAGTTAGCGCAGCAAGTTGAACAGCGTGTGCGGCGGGCTGACATTCTACGGAAAGTTTGTGTTTTTTAACGCAGTGTTCTGATTTTATTTGTTATGCGGCGAGGTTGTTGTTAGAGCCGAGTTACGCCCTACATTTCGCGGGAAGATTTTGATTTTTTTTACGCAGGGTTTCTGTTCTGTTTGTTATGCGAATTTCGCAGCGACGAATGTTGGTCAGATTATCTCTCGGCTAGTCGCGATCTATATAGTCTATAGTCTATATCGTCTATATAGTCTATATAGTCTAAAGACTATATAGTCTAAAGACTATATAGTCTATATCGGGAAAATGTTGCGAAAGGTTGAAATAGGATTGCTGCCTCGAGTTGCGTGTGCGTGTCACACACACGGCAACGGGTTTAAATGTTTCACCGTGACAACAAAAGTCTGATTGATCGACGTACGTGAGCGTGTTTAGCCTCGTTTAGCTACCCCCCGTGATGGTGATGGTGATGATGATCCTGCATGCTAGCTCGCCATCCACCGCTACACCACCCACGCATGTGTCTCTGACATCGGCTGCCTTCGTCTGATATATTTAACGGAGAATTTATGGAAATGGCGAAATCGATGAGGAGAAAGGGGGTTACGTTGCAACGGGGCTTGGTGAGGGGAGAGACAAGGACAAATTGTTTTGGTGTTATAGTGGCGGTGTTTCTGCTATCCTCCTCAGTTTCTCGTGCGTGTGGAATGATGGTAGAATGATGGTTGACTCTCTGACTCGCATCGCACACGCTGCAGAAAGCAGAATTCCTATCGGTCGAACACACACACACACGCGCGCGCGCACGCGCACACACACACACACGCGCGCACACGCACACACGCACACACACACACACACACACACACACACACACA
>NW_014577793.1:134088-146152 GCF_000485595.1 Priapulus caudatus | reverse complement strand
TAGGGAGTTTAAAAAAGGATGGGTAGAGAGAGGAAGAGAGAGAAAGAGAGAGAGAGAGAGAGAGAGAGAGAGAGATAGAGAGAGAGAGATAGAGAGAGATAGAGAGGGAGAGAGATAGAAAGGGGAATGGTGAGAGAGAGTGAGAGAGAGGGAGAATATCAAGACGAGAACGAGTTTATTGAGCTGCGAGAAAAAAACCGTCGATGCGATCATCATGATTGCTCGCCACTCGTTCCTACACAAACGACGTTGCCGCCGACGTCAACGCCGACGTCTCAAGTGTCCGCCCTTACTTCCCGCCCTGTGCTGGCGTGACGAGTCCACAATGGATGCTCACTTGTCTTCAATATGTCAGCGCCGCGTGATCGCGACGAAATGCCTCGCGTGAAGCACACGTACGTCATTACCATAACAATGGCTGCCAGCTCTTTGTTTGTCTTACGCACTGAATCAAACTGTCAAATATTTAGTTTTCGCGAGAGCTTTCGAATTTGAATACGCAAGCACTGGAGAGAAACGTGTGTAGATTGAAAGAGGCAATTCACGCGGTCCGGCGAGCGAACATATTTTAGAAAATACACACGATGTTCGGAGTCATTAAGCGTTATTTGCTCTCGTTTTTTTACGCGGCCACTGCAAAAAAACGTTTTACGGTGCGAACGAGAAATAAATCAGCGTTTCTTGTTGTTGTCATGACGACATCCAGCCTGCACTACGTCACTCGTGTCAGTATGACAGCACCATACACGAGGGGGCACCTCTTCATTGCACTCGTGCGCATGCGCAGGTGCGATCTCGCTATTGCATTTCTCAAATTGAAAAGAATTCAACAAATGACAAAAATTCGGAAAAATTATCCGCTTCGCGTGGAGTTAATTCACGTCGTGGAATCTACGTAGCTTTACGCTGACACGAGGCAAGCAGTAACGAAATCCTGCTCAGTGAATGAAAGTATTGCCTCGGATAAAGCATGAAGGAAGCGACGGATCAACCCGACGTTATCTCGACTTCATTTTGATCGCGTGAAAAAAAAATCGGTGTTGATGGACGACGCTGTCCACGTGACGCCCGCACTCGACTCTGATTGGCGGAGAGCAACGGCCCCATGCATCGCGAGCGCTAGCGCTACGAATCCGTGTGTAAATTTGTTCAATTTGTTATTTTTTCATTTGACGAGGAGAGACTCAAATGTTCGTTAATTCTGCTTCTTCGTGCTGCGACGTGCTTGTCGTTTATTTGATTACATACACGTAGGCTCGAACGTGAACTAGCTTCACTCTCTCTCTCTCTCTCTTTATCAACACTCGTGCTTATTAGTTAGAATATTACGTTCCAGAACCGTCCGTCTTTCCATTCATCCATCCATCCGTCCGTCCGTCCGTCTTTCCATTCATCCATCCATGCGTCCGTCCGTCCGTCTTTCCATTCATCCATCCATCCATCAATCCATCTATCCATCCATCCATCCATCCGTCCGTCCGTCCGTCCGTCCGTCCGTCCGTCCGTCCCGTCCGTCCGTCCGTCCGTCCGTCCGTCCGTCCGTCCGTCCTCCGTCCGTTCCGTCGTCCGTCCGCCGTCCCGTCCGTTCGTCCGTCCGTCGTCGTGCCGTCCGTCCCGTCCGTCGTTCCGTCCGTCCGTCGCGTCCCGACCGTCCGTCCGTCCGCCGTCCGTCCGTCGCGTCCATCCATCCATCATCCATAACCATCCATCCAATCCATCCATCCATCACCATCCATCCATCCATCCATCGATCGCTCATTCCATCCCATTCCATCCACCACCATACCACTCCATCCATTCCATGCCATCCATTCCACCATCCATTTTCCATCCATCCATCCATTCCATCCATCCATCCATCCATGCCATTGCATGCATGCATGGCATGCATCCATCCATCCATCATCCTCCCATTCCATCCATGCATCATCCATCCATCCATCCACCACCATCATCCATCCATCCATCCATACCATCCATCTAATCATCCATCCATCGCATCCATCCATATCCATCCATCCATCAATTCCATCCATCCATCCATCATCCATCCATCCATCTATCCATCCATCCATCCATGCATCCATCCATCGCATCCAACCCATCCGAATCCATCCATGCCAATCCATCCTGGCCATCCATGCCATCCATTCCAATACATCCATCGATCCATCCGGATCCATCCCATCCATCCATCCATCCATCGCATCCATCCATCCATTCCATCCATACCATCCCATCCATCCATCATCCATGCATGCATGCATGCATGCATCCATGCCATCCATCATCCATCCATCCATCCATCCATCCACCATCCCCTCCATTCCATCCATCCATTCATCCATCCATCCATCCAATGCCATCCCATGACATCCATCATCTCATCCATCCGATCCATCATCCAGTCCATCCATCCATCCATCTATCCATTCCATCCATCGCATTACCATCCATCCATCCATCCATACCCATCCATGCGCATCCATCCATCCAATGCATCCTCCATCCATCCATCCATCCATCCATCCATGCATCCATTCCATGCATACCATCCATCCATCCATCCATCCGTAGGGGGAGCGCATGGTAAGTGTTGGCATGCGTTTCTACATTGCACAGCGGAGACCGGTCGGCGCGCGGCCGCATTAAATATAGAGAGAGCAATAAATTACATCAACATTTTATACTATCTACTTGACGTGCGCATCGTTTATCTCACGCGCAGCTGCATCCGTGCAGATAAATAAACGACTAATGCCTCTCTCGCTGCTTGCCCGTAGAGATGCTAATAGCGATGGTTACGCTGGCCGTTAGCGTATGTCTGCGCTATGTCACATTGTAACTATAATCCTCTTCGAGTTCTCTCCATCCCTTGTTTATCTTCATCGCATTATCGCGTAATTCAGACAAGTTTTCATTTTCTGAATCGAAGAGGACGCGACGATAGGTTAGAATAAACTTAGAATCAGCGGTCAATGTCTGTCCCGCTCGCTTTTTAATCTCAGCCGTTGAGTTTAATGATCGCCCGTTTCGAATTGAATTTTTATTTTTATTTTCTCCTCGTCGTTTTAATCGTGCGCATCTGATCGGAGCTCGGGAGTGGAGAGCATTAGCTATTAACTATTTGCTGAAGTCTTCCTTGCGTCTGTTACAGAGGTTACCTTGCAAGACAGTGACGTCATCAGAGGACCCGTGTTCGAGACGCAGCCGCCCTCTACCGTCATCTTCACGAACGACACGGGTGTGCTGCTGCGCTGCTCGGCCGCCGGAACATCCGGTGCCGGAACATCGAGTGGTCGAAATAACGCGCTGACGAGTGGCCGCCGTTTCGGATGATGTTCCGAACCTTCGCTATACGTTCCGGAAACGGTGCAAGCACTGCAGCTGCGGGCCGTTCGATCCGGGTTCTATCGCGCCGAGGTTCATTCTACAACGTACGTCTGCTTCGCGCGCAACTACGCCGGTGTTATACGCGGCAGGAACGTCACTGTGACGGCAAGGTAAGCCCCGTGTGTGGCGTGTGTGTGTGGTGTGTGTGTGTGTGCGTGTGTGGTGCTGTGTGTGTGTGTGTGTGCTGTGGTGTGTGTTACTGTGTGTGTGGTTGTGTGTGTTGCGTGGGTGTGTGTGTGTGTGCGCGCGCCGCCTACGCGAGTGTGTGCATGTTTTGTAAATGTCTGTGGTGTGTGTGTGTTGTTGTGTGTGTGTGTTGTGTGTGTGTTGTGTGTGTGTTTGGTGTGAGCGTGCGCGCGCGAGTGTGTTCAGTGTCTGTAATGCGGGTGTGTAGCGCGCGCGTGCCTGTGTGGCACATAGAACATATCCTAATAGAACATTAAAACTAGTAGTGTGGAGGATTCTTTCCACAGTGGTTGGTTTTTGTTCCCAAGTGGGAGATGTCAGCGAGAGGATGGAGACAGCTTGAGAGAGAGAGAGAGAGAAAAAGAGAGAAAGAGAGAAAGAGAGAAAGAGAAAGAGAGAAAGAGAGAAGGTGAGACTGGTGAAGAGAGAGTGAGAGAGAGAGAGAGGCGAGAGAGAGACGAGAGAGGAGAGAGAGAGAGAGAGAAAGGAGAGAGAGAGCAGAGAAGAGAAAGAGAGAGACGAGAGAGAGATGAGAGAGAGAGATGATAGAGAAGAGACGAAAAAGGGAAGAGGAGAGAGAGAAGAGAGAGAGAGAGAGAGAGAGAGAGAGAGAGAGAGAGAGAGGCTGAGCAAACGAGCGAGGGAACAACAGGGTAGGATAGTGTGATTAGGATATGATGAGAGAACAGGAGAACAATAGAAAGAGAACGATAGACAGAGAACAATAGACAGAGACCGATGAGAAATCCACGAGCGCGCGCGAACACACTGAAGAACAAAAACACAATTAATAAACCCGACCGCGCGTAGACTGCCCCTACCCGTCCTCCCTTCAATCTACACAACCCTATGCTTGCCGAGCGCGGCGCCGGCCGTCTAGATACGGAAGGCCATGGTCGTCGCTGCATCTGTAGGCACGGCGTGTCGGCACGCGCGCACGCGCGGGAAACACTTACGGGGGAGACAACGACCGACGACTTACGACCGCCGCACTTTCTAACTCAAGAGTTTGCGCCGTCGTTTGCCGGGAAACACGCAGACGACATCGCATGCAAGAAAACCGCGGGAAATGTCGGCTGCGGCATGTACGCGGATAAATAGCGGGAATGTCGCCCACTATGCAACATGAATATCACCGCGCGTGAATACAAATAAGAAAATGATAAAAATACAAAATGTAGCGCAGAGACGCACCCGCTGTGTCCATTTCCACACGTGCAAAGCGGCGCAGCAAGTTCCACGGCGTGTGCGTGAAAGTGTGCGGGAGAAATCCCATGCATTGATCATACACAATGATCACACACAATGATCACACACATTGATCACACACAATGATCACACACATTGATCACACACATTGATCACACACAATGATCACACACAATGATCACCGCTATCAATCAACACGATTTTGATCTACATGCGACGTCACATTGATTCACAACAATGAACACACAATGATCACACAGCATGATCACACACAATGACACACTCACAATGATCCACACACAATGATCAACACACAATAATACACAGCACATTGATCACTACACCATTGATCACACATTGATCACCCACATTGAATCACACAACATTTGATTCACACACATGATCACACACATTGATAACACATGATGCACACACATGATCACAACATTGATCATCACACAGTTGATCACTACCACAATGATCACACACATTGATCACACACAATGATCACACACAATGATCACACACAATGATCACACACATTGATCACACACAATGATCACACACATTGATCACACACATTTGATCACATCTCAATTCACATGATTTCATAATATGGTTCCATTCGATGTAAACAAACGCTAGTACTAACTTTTGATGTAATAAATTACCTCCCGTTCTGTTCCAACTTCTTCCGGTGGCAATTTCTTCGAGTGCCACTTGTCGCTTGTCCCTATATCCTTGATGTTAAATGATTAACGCATCGTATAAACATTGATATTCTGGCCATAATTCATGTGAATTTCTCCTCCAGCTGCACACTCTCACCCAACACTTCCGCAGGCGCTGCATGTTGATAATATGTGACTCGCTTAATCGCCTGCTATGGTGCCCATATTCCACGTGCGGAGTTATGCGCAGCAAGTTGCACAGCGTTGTGCGGGCGGGCTGACATCAGCGGAATGTTTGTGTTTTTAACGCAGTGTTCTGATTTTATTTGTTATGGCGCGACGGTTTGTTGTTAAGCGAGTTACGCACCTACATTGTTCGCGGGACAGATTTTGATTTATTGTTTTTACCAAGGGTTTCTGTCTTGTTTGTTTATGCGAATTTCGCAGCGGAGAAGTTGGTGCAGATTATCTTCCCGGCTAAGTCGCGGATCTATATATTCTATTGTCCTAATATCGTCTATATAGTCCTATATAGTCTAAAGACTATATAGTCCTAAAGACTATATGTCTATATCGGGAAAATGTTGCGAAAGGTTGAAATAGGATTGCTGCTCGTAGTTGCTGTGTGCGTGTCATCCACGTTGTCGACACACACGGTATACGGGTTTAAATGTTTCACCTGTGACAACAAATAGTTCTGATTGATCGACGTACGTGAGCGTGTTTAAGCCTCGTTTACTACCCCGTGGATGGTGATGGGATGATGATCCTGCATGCTAGCTCGCCATCCACCGATACACCACCCGCGCGTGTCTCTGACATCCGGCTGACTTCGTCGATAATATTTAACGAGAATTTATGGAAATGGCGAAATCGATGAGGAGAAAGGGTTACGTTTGCAACGGGGTTGGTGAGGGAGAGACAAGGACAAATTGTTTTGGTGTTATAGTGCGGGTTTTCTGCTATCCTCCTCAGTTTCTCCGTGGGTGTGAATGATGGGTAGAATATGTTGACTGTCTCTGACTCGCATCGCAACACACGCTGTCAGGAAAGCAGAATTTCCTACGGTCCGAAACACACATCACGCGCGCGCGCACGCGCGACACACACACATCGCGCACACACTGACACACACACACACAGCACACACGAACCCACAACGCGCGTGGCCGGCACTAGCAGCGCGACACACACACACCGGACGCACACGCACGCACACGCACACACACCGCGCGCGCCAGCACAACCACGCACACGCACACACACAACCAACCCACAACACGCACGCACGGCACGCACACAGACGGCAGCGCACCACAAGACACACACGCACCAACACACACGACCACGCACACACACATTACACACACAACACATCACACACACCACACACACACACACCATACAGCACCACACACACCGCACGCCCGTCGGCCATTTCAGATGTTTAATCGAATTTATACCAACGAGATTTCGAAGATCGTCCGTCTGTGAGAAATCTGAAAAATTTTTGGTGCGTTTGTGATAAAAACGACGAGATCTTAGACTAGCTAGCTAGATAGGCCGAAAACGAAAACAAAAACACGATTAGCATACCGAACGACATTTTCGGAATAATACCGTCACAGTCGAACCAGTTCAATCATTCGGACACAACCACAATTGTGTTGCGCGCGCCGCGCGCCGTGTGTGTGTGTGTGTGCGTGCTGTGTGTGGCGTGTGTGTTGTGTGTGTATGTGTCGGTGTCGTGCGTAGCGTGCATTCGTCCGTGCGTGCGTGTGTTGTGGTGGTAGTGTGTGTGTGTGTGTGTGGTGCGGTAGCGGCCGTGCGTTCCGGCGTCGTGCGTGCGTTTCGCTGCCGTGGGGGGGGGAGTGCGCGCATGTGTGTTGTGACTTTTAACATTCATCCTTCCACGCATAGTTAATGTTAAAATGTTTATTCTAACGTCGCCAGCGGGACGCGAATTCTATAGGCTACACGTCTATATATGTGTTCATAATCACAATATTTGATTACACGTTGGCACATTCTAACACAAAATGGTCGTCCGTACAGTGGATTATGACATATTTAGTGTAGTTCAGAGTCGATTCCCTTTGCTCCTAATTCCCCTCCCTAATCCTTCCCCTAACCCTTCCCTACAATACTCACAATTTCTCGATGTCTTCTTTTGTATCTACTCTCTCAACCCTTCGCTTGTCTCCTTCTGTATTCCCTCTCTGAATCAATCCCATTTCTCCTTTCGTACCGCCTTCCACAACACGCCCCTTATCGCATTTCGTACTCCCCAAATCATCCTCTTATTTTCTTTCGAATCCCTTCTATCTCTCAATCCTTCCATTGCTTCATCTTTCGTATTTCCACTCCTCAGTTTTTCCCTCATCTATATTTCGACCGCACCCAGGTAATAACAAATTCACATCTCACATTCAGGCACGCGCAACATACGCATAAACTACACATCCGTGTGTGTATAATATGCGGTTTTATGCTATAATCGCATTACAGTACATGAATATTTTTCACACGTGCACGCTCACGTTGCTTTATACGTATAACCCTCGATACTTCACAGTATAGCTGTGTAGAAAGCGCCACCTACATCGCTGTTCGCACCTACAGTGCCCCCTGGCGTCTCTCGCTGTTCGCGAATCCGCCCGGGGTGCGAGGTTGGGGGGGGGCAAACAAACAACATTTTAATCGAATAATAAAATGCGCTAATATATCAAGGAAGCTACGACGCATGCGCAACTACGCCCCCGCTTCATAATGTGTAATCGATTTATCGATATCGTTGTTAGATCATCGATAATTGCGCGATTGGAGCAGCGTGGCTGCACGTTCGATAACGGCTGTCATTGAACATATTTTTCACGCGCGTTACGTTCGTACAACCTAATCAATTATTTATCAGTGAATCTATAGAGATATTTCTCTCACTGAAAGATTTAGTCATTTCTGTTTAATCGAGGTATCACCGGCTCGCATTGCCTTTCTATCACTATGACCTGATTAACTTCTACTCCTATGCTCTCCAGAACTACATATATGTTGCACTGCTGATGTAATGTACATGCGTGCGTGCTTACATGCGTGCGTGCATGCGTGTGCGTGCACAGGAGATTTGCGACATGCACCGTGTGTAAACTTATTTAATAGATAAATCGCATGCACACAATACCGTGTGTTGGGACTTTACAAGTTATTACTACTACTAACCTATGCTCCCTTCAAATTCAATATATTATAGACGCTCACATGTCTTGGTGAGAGGGGGAGGGGGGGGTAAGGAAAATATTCATCTTTGACCAAAATGTTTTGCTAGTCGACTGTAATTATCTCTATCCAGTTTCTAAAGTTGTTTTCGCGTTTATCCTGCCTTGCTGCCTTGCTCCGCGCTTGAACCGTTATCGTTTGCTTTATTGTGAGAAACGATGCACAACTATTACCGTAAAAGGTCAAAAACGTTATTCCGTGTTTTATTAACTCTCTGAACCACTTATGAGCGATTTAAGTCTATCTGGAGAACGAAATATCTTTGTTATTTTACGTAAACTATCAGATGCGGTTGATAAACTACGCTGCAATTACTAGTAAAATATGAAATTTTAAGCAGGCTGAGTATTTTGTTGAATTTCGTTTTCATAGTCGATTAAATACACTGAGGTTATTTTCGAAGGTAGAAGAGGAAAGGTTGTACTCTTACTAGCTAAAGAGTTTATAAACCTATCATTCGTGAACCAGTAATGAACTCCCTACGATTTTTAAAAGCTTTCTTCCTCCATTCTTCTGCTTAACCGCTCACACGATCTGTTTGTAACCCCGTCACATCCAAGCATCAATGCGTTTCACAAACGTTCTGACTCGATCTCTCGAATGCCGCTGAGTCAATGCTGTCACCGCTGGTCCAAACATAACACCTATTATTCTACACGTGATCAGTTACTGTCATTAATTGACATTACTGTCATTATATACTGTCATTTATTGTCATTAATCTACCGGTGATGTGCGAGTGAGTCACAGATGACACTAATATACGAGTGAGTCAGTCAGGCATATAGATATTTTTGGCTTGTCCGGCATGACATCACGACAATAACAGGTGGTGTCAACGACGGGTGACAGGGTGACAGGGTGACAGGGTGACAGGGGAAGTGTGTGCGAGGACTTGTCACTATTCCGAGCAATATATATGCGACGTGTAATCAGAGATAGAAATTAATCGTCTCCACGGCTAAAGATCAACGGAGGCGGTGACGTCATCACACACGATCTTCTGCGTTCTCCCGCCGCCGCCGCCGCCGCCGCCGCCGCCGCCGCCGCCGCCGCCGCCTCCGCTCTCTCATCTCATCGGCGCCGCCGCACGTAAATGATGGACGACTTGCGAGGGAGAAAGAGGGGGGGAGAAAGGGAGGGATTGGGGAGCAAGAGGAGAAGAGAGATGGGCAGAGGGGAGAGAGGCAAAGCAGCAGCATGAGAAGCGAGAGAGAGGACGGGGAGCAGTGAGCAGGGAGGGGGCCGGAGACGGTATAGAGAGAGAGAGAGAGAGAGAGAGAGAGAAAAACTCGGTCAGAGCAGGGCAAGACGGCGGATGACTCAGATCTGAAGCGAGCGCGGGGGTGGGAGGGAGGGTGGAGGTGGGTCAAACACATGCGCATGCCGTATATATGAACATCCGTGATTTCCATTTGATGAATCCGCTGTCACGAGCTTAACCGATTTAAGTCGGCGCGTTAACGTCGGCCTAAGCAATTTCCTTTTGGCGACACGTCGCCGACGTGTCCGCGCCCTATCGCTGTACATTAGCATGGGAAGAGACCTTCGGCAGAGCAGTGCCACCACATTGAAGTAGCGAGGGTGCACTTTAACGATGCGCACCTTCTCTAGGCATGCCACACTCTAGATTAAATGCTTAATGTCGGCCCTAAGTCATTTCTTTTGGGCGACATATCGCCGACGTGGGCGTGCGTGCGTGCGTGCGTGCGTGCGTGCGTGCGTGTGTGCGTGCGTGCGTGCGTGCGCGCGTGCGTGTGTGAAGTGGTTGCATATTGCGTCCGCAGAGACGACGATGCGGATCTCGTATTCTCCTCGCAGCCATTTTAATACTAATAACAAAATAAATAAAACATAAACACGGAGCCAGCGCAGAGTAATAACAAACCTTCGTGTGAATGCACGTGTTTATAAACTATTCGCTACAAAATATCTCTGTTCTGACCGCCGGAAGTTCGCGCAGTATACGCCCGGCGGGCGCGTATGAATTTTGCGGCGAAAATTGAACTCTAATGAATCCGGAACGAACGCGGCGTGCCGGATGAAATTTAATAAGGCGAATTACATACGTTCGTAATTAAATCCGGTCCGGCACAAAGTACAAGCTCGCAATAGAATGCGTTTAACATAGACGTTTATTGAATCAGCGCGCATGATACGTAATGAATACCTTAATGAAATTATACATCCGGATTAAGCAACGTCCGGGAAAATCCGGACGTCCGTTCGGGGGACGCGCCCGGATGTGACATGGTCCGGATCTTCGGTGGACGTATTTCGTAGTCATGTATTTCTCTTCTCACGCGTCGGCAGCGGTTTCCGTGAATCACGTAATACCTTCTGGTTACGTCTTTATTGGCGACACTAACAACGGCGGGATCTCGCGAGACTTTCACGAGGCGATGAAATCAGATTTTGTTCACAAAGCTTGCCGCTGTCGCATATTGCTCCCCGCGAGGATGCGTGACAATGCTGGCCAGCCTCCGATGCAGCATCGCTTCCTGCCGCGCGTGTGTGCCTACATTCAGTAGCCTTCGTTGATGTGGTTTATATGGGAATAGATATTGCTCTGGAAGCACAATGACGTGACGAATAGCAGAAAGAAGAAAAAGTTACACAGCGATCCAAATAACACGGCGCCGGAAAATTGTATGAACTGTCGCGCCTGAAAAGTAATTTCTCGCCGTGTATATGATAATATGTATACAAGTATATGATAGTATTAATATCATAGGAACTGTATATGAGATATGAGTAAGCTTTGTATAAAATATAGTCTAATAGTTATGGGCGAATAGTTTTGTGTGAATCAGGGTGGCGTTGCGTTGCGTGCGTATATGCAATAGAATAGCATCGTGTCGGATCCATGAGATACAATAACTTTGTGCGTGTGTGACATAGCGTGGCGTTGTGTGTACATGAACTAGAATAAGTGTGGTGTGTCAGTGATGTGTGATGTGACATAGTGTGGCATGTATATGAGATAGTGTGGCGTTATGTGTGTGAGAAATAATAGCTTTGTGTGTGTGTGTAAGATAAGGTGGCGTGTGTGTGGCGGGTGTTGGAGATGGAATTGCGTTGTGTGTGTAAGATAAGGTGGCGTGTGTGTGGCGGGTGTTGGAGATGGAATTGCGTTGTGTGTGTAAGATAGGGTGGCGTGTGTGTGTGGCGGGTGTGGGAGATGGAGTTGTGTTGTGTGTGTAAGATAGGGTGGCGTGTGTGTGGCGGGTGTGGGAGATGTAATAGCGTTGTGTGTGTAAGATAGGGTGGCGTGTGTGTGGCGGGTGTGGGAGATGTAATAGCGTTGTGTGTGTATGATAGGATGGCGT
>NW_014577793.1:132710-134078 GCF_000485595.1 Priapulus caudatus | reverse complement strand
CTCTCTCTCTCTCTTCTATCTCTCTCTCTCTCTCTCTCCCTCCCTGTCTCTCTCTCTCTCTCTTTCTACCTCTCTGTCTCTCTGTGCGCGCTTGTGTGTGAGAGAGTGCGCGTGCACGTGTGTGTCTGTGTACGCGCCTGCGAATTATCCAATTAGTTTCTTCAGCCTCACCCAGTCGTCACCGCAATGCGTGTGACGTCATCGATAACGTCGATGAATGACGTCGCCGTTACCGCGCCCACGTGCCGACGACTATTCTCCACCCGCTCTGATGTTTTCCCGCTCAATTTCACGCCAAATTGAAAGCACTCCGATGATTCTTCGAACCCGAATTTCGGCTATTGAAATAAAAAAATAAAAACTGCGCACTCTCTCTTTCACCAGCACTCGACGTCGCTTTCCCTCGACAATCTTACTAAATTGTGGCGGAAAATTTTCTAAAGCGAGACGCCACTCTAGCGGCTGTCAACGACGCGGTTGTCAACGACGCAGAAGATCGCTGCGGCATTTAGACGCTCGAAGCAGCAAAATGGCGGCTGAGCAAGAGTTTTTTTCTACCCACTCATTATCTACTCGACGACGTGTTTTCAAATGCCGTCGGGGCGTCTGACGGTGACGACGATGACGATGGATTGGCAGACAAGAGCGCGGCGGCAGAGTTAGCTATCGTCAACGTCTAATAAGTAAATGCGTCGCTGTTCTCGTCGGGTTATCACGCTTTTACTGGCAGATGCCGCTGTTGTTAACACGACTTCACGTTTGTTCCGTGTATGATTAGTTTATGTGTGAAAACATGATAGATGATCAATTCTTCGATCCTCGGACGCTATTCGCACGTAATTATAACTTTGTTCTACGAATCCGGAATTCGTCAACGGCTGAGTCAACACCGTCGATAGTGGCGCTCCCAAGCGGGTCGTTATGACACTAATCCAGGTTATCGGAGTGCGCGATGGCTCCGCCCTGAGCGGTCGTTTGTATATGTATGGCTGCATATATATAGATATTTATAGGCGCGCTGTGACAGATGAACAGGGTTAGGGTGATATAGGTGTCCGCCCATCCAGCCTCGTCTGTTCTTCATTAACGTACAAATAGCATCCTAAGCATACATTTCTCGATAGATTGCGACCTCAAAATATATCAATAATATTTTGCGAAAACTATGCATTTAAAATAAAGAGGAGTTATCCTAGCATAGATTTATATGATAACATTCCATCAGTAGAATAGATAGTCTCCCATCCCCTCTCCCCGTCAGCAAGCTATATTATGAAGTTTGCCTCGGACGGCACTGCACGCCTGACACGGTGCGCGCGCATGCGCAATATCTCCCGAGAGAAATCGTATTTTTGCAAATATCATGCA
>NW_014577793.1:128003-128908 GCF_000485595.1 Priapulus caudatus | reverse complement strand
ACACACACACACACACACACACACACTACACACACACACACACACACACACACACACACACACACACGACACTACACACACACACACACACACACACACACACACACACACACACACACACACACACACACACAACTATCCCAATAACTGACAAACAGGTGAGGTCAAACATAACGTTTCATGCATCACCGCTCTGAATTGCAGGCGACAAGTTCAGCATCTTTGCGACAGGAGAGCTACATATCAGGAACGTCAGCATCGCTGACGTCACATACGCCTACAAGTGCTCGACGAAACATATCATCACCGGAGAGCAGACAGACAGCGTGAGATCTGGAAGGCTCCGACTGAGAGGTCAGTGTTTCACTATGAGATGGGAGAATGTGGAGGGAAAGATCGCAGCTAGCATCAGTCTGCACTGATGTAACCAGCTACACTCAACACTAATCATTATCATAATCTCAAGCTAATTCCCTAACCCTAACCTTAACCCTAACACTAATCATTATCATAATCTCAAGCTAATTCCCTAACCCTAACCTTAACCATAACACTAACCCTAACCCTAACGCTAACCCTTACACTAATCCATTACTTTGTGTTACTCGAATATTTGACGGTGATTACGTCACGCGCGCATGCGCGGTGAGAACTTTGTAAGTTTCGGCGTGCCACTCTCGCTCATCGTCGCTCAGCGCCGCGGAAGCGGATGCGGAATAGGATGCGATTATCTCACGGATGCTGCTGAGCGGAAGCCATGCGCTCATCAGCAGCGGCGCCGGCAGCAGCGGCGCCGGCAGCTGTTGAACTCTCGTCTGTGCGGCGGAGGGGGGGGTAGTGTCGGAAGCCTAGCCGCTAGCTGCAGCGACAGCAGTGTTCAAGAGTGAATGGGCGGGTAGGAGGGC
>NW_014577793.1:123033-127024 GCF_000485595.1 Priapulus caudatus | reverse complement strand
GAGAGAGAGAGAGAGAGAGAAAGAGAGAAAGAGAGAGAGAGAGAGAGAGAGAGAGAGAGAGAGAGAGAGAGAATATACAATTATTCCTAACATGAAGGGCGCTTTATGTCGAATAATTATAAACCTGAACAGAAACCACGCGTGTCATCAGTGTCATGGCTGCTTAGAAAACCCACTCAGGAACATGTTGAGAGTTCGGCTTTACTGAACAACGCTGCTGCGACAGTACGCCGCGCCCCCTGTGCTCGTGAGGGGGCGACGGTGGCGCCACGCAGCGTTACAGCGCCCGGGGGAAATACGTCGGCAGGTTGATATTTGCAGTAATATTTACGGCACTAATAAGGCTGACGTCGGCTAGCTCCTAGCCACCTGCTGTACTCCGCCTGTCACTGTCTCCCACTGTCATCTCCCCATCATAGGTAGACATCTCTGCCGCCTAGTGCGTCACGTATATATATATAATATAAACGTATGTATATACACGCATGTATATAATAACTGAGAACAAGAACAGATAGCGTGGGATCGTTCGTGATATATGATTTAGGGTGCGCTGATGCCTACGCCATGTTTCCTATGTGGTTATTATTATAGGAGATCGTGTTAAGATGATATAGTGTTAGTGATTAGGGTTAGCGTGAGTGTAATAGTCGTTGTTTACCTGTAGCTTACTTACAGCTTACCTGAAGCCTACCTGTACCTTACCTGTACCTTACCTGTACTTTACCTGTACCCTACCTGTACCTTACCTGTACCCTACCTGTACCTTACCTGTACCTTACCTGTACCTTACCTGTACCTTACCTGTACCTTACCTGTACCTTACCTGTACCTTACCTGTACCTTACCTGTAACTCACGCAAGCCTCGCCTGTTCGTCACTATATCATATATTGTCGCGATTATTTGCGGCTGCGTCATGAATCAACGTTTGTCGTACGAAGCGTTAGTCGCTCGCTCGCTCGTTCATTCCGCTTGCTGATGCCGCTTGATTTCGTGCTTTATTCCGCTGAACACCGACAACAATCGCAGCATGCAACATACCCAGCGTGTTACGCGATGCAATTACAGTCCGTGCAGCACGACACACGCACGCACGCACGCACGCACGCACGCACGCTCGCACGCACGCACACGCACACACACACGCACATGTACACACGCACACACACGCACACACACACACACACACACACACACACACACACACACACACACACACACACACTGACGCTGCGCCCGTCTCTCCACCCGTGCACGCTCCGTATTTAGTCACTGCGCTGCGCACCACACACACACAACACATCACACCAGCACACATCACACTACCACACACACTGGTATCGTTTCTAATTCAAACAAGCCAGCGTTTTTATTCGGCAATAAGTGCGCGCACGTAATTCGTTTTTGCAATGCATACAACGTTGGAAACCTGTCGTCNTCAAGAGTATAACACCCAGTATGTTTCGCAAATAACTTTGACGTTATCCGATGTAGTAACACGTGAGTAGTGTAGCCGTAAATTTCATTTGATACGCGTTGTAATCTTTTAAGGATTAAATTTTCCCCGAATATTAACGTGCTAATCTCTGACACAGACATGACTCACACGAAATCCGCGATGCTTATCGTTAACAAAAACCCATCACAAAATCGCAAATCACTAACTAAAAACATACACTTAGCTTTGAAAATAAAACGGTACACTTGGTATTTCTAGTATTTCTAAGTTTACATTTAATCAAACTATATGGAAACGCACAGGTCGCGGTTTTACATAATGACGGTGTGACGGAAGACGTAGATCACGTGACACCGTATGGAAACAAGAGAACATCGCATCAAAGGAGTATTATCAAAGAGCTTATCAAATGTCGTATAATCGAGTGCTTTGAATGAACATAATTCCGTGCAATTTCTGAAAATATCATACGCATACACGTATAAGTACAAATATACAGTTGTCAAATAACTACTGCTAACGATATTTGATGTTCGGCGTTACATATCCGTCGCTAGGTAACTTCAAACGCGCACACGCTGCATCGTAAGCTCACTCTCATTCTCTTTAGCTATACTACGTATGTAAGTAGAAGCGATCATCCTTTGATGATAACTATCTGATGACTATATGATAACTACCTCTGAGATGGTAATTTGTAATGATAACGTCGCATCCACAACTCCTCCATCTCCTCGTGTAGCTTCGTTAGGGCTCCTGCACCTAGTTTATGGGTCACATATAGATGTATCACATCTCTCTGACGTCTGCCGCTCAGACACAGAGGTCTGTGTTGCTCTTTAGTTGTCCTCGTGTGGGCTGTCTGCTAGAGTCTCGTGACTACGTATTAGTCATGTTGACGTGTCGTGGCTGCTCGGCTTCGCGTTTAGAAAAAATGATTGTCTCATTCGTTTGTTTGTTTCGTTTGTATATTCATTCATTCATTCATTCATTCATTCATTCATTCGTTCATTCGTTCATCTATTTAGTCAGTTGTATTATTTAATGCGTTCGTTCCTTCGTTCGCTCGTTCCTTCGCTAGTCCGTTTATTCATCAACTTGCACGCGTTCGTGCGTGCGTGCGCGTGTTCTTCCCATACGCTCACTAAATACGCCATCTAGCCTGACATATCCTGACGTTTTCTAATTCATGCAGATCATTTCCCTCCGCTCTTCATATTTGCTACGTAATCGTTTTCTGTGTAACATTAAATGCCACTTAAACAGTAGAAGTCTATCGGGATGAGAGGAAAAGGCAGCAGTGACGTTTGAACAATGACAATCCTATTCCCCCGATTAGCGAAAGGCCGCGGTTCATTCTAAACCTAATAAATCTGCATAAAGTAGCAAAAACTGATTGCAATTCAACATTAAAATTTCGCATTCTTCCGTTTGTTGCACCATTTCGTTGCATTTACGAGTGCGCATGCGCCATGGAGCGATTACAGTAAATGCACAAACTTTAACAAAGATCAATTAAGAACGCGCGAGTGACGGCGTATGGATGGAAGCGGATGCATGGTTGTTATAACTCGAGAACAAGAAACAACAACGAGACATGCGCGACACGTGGAGACAAGGCGACAAGGGGGCAAGGGGACAAAAGGGGACAAGGAGACAAAATAGGAAGGACGAGAGGGAGAGGGAAAGAAAGAAAAAGCATAGATAGATAGAGAGAAGGAGAAAGAGCGAAAAAGAGCGAGAGTGAGAGAGAGAGAGAGAGAGAGAGAGAGAGAGAGAGAGAGAGAGCGCGAGAAAGAGAGGGGGAGGGGAGCGTGAGGTAAAGATGAAAATGGACAAGCAGTCATTTGTATTGCATGTCTCATTCGCGTCGAGCAGCGAAGGATAGAATGTAAGTTACTGCCATCAATGGCCATCACATTACCCACTCATTATATAACATGCTGACCTTCCTGACCTTCCTGACCTTCCGCCATTACAGAAGCATTGAAGGTGACGACGGAACCGACACTACAGACGGTCGACGTCGGCCGGTCGGCTGCCTTCACCTGTCTCGTCGCCGGATATCCGGTCAACGAAGTCACGTGGTACAAGGACGGCGAGAGGCTGCGGTCGAGTGACAGCGTCGTCATGGAGATGGACAGGGTGGTGCGAATCACGAGCGTGGCGAGGGAGGATGGCGGAATGTACCAGTGCGTCGCATCAAACGAGCGGGAGACAGCTGAGGCAACGGCCGAACTCAAACTAGGAGGTGAGAGAGAGAGAGAGAGAAAAGCGAGAGAGAGAGAGAGAACAGCTGAGGCAACGGCCGAACTCAAACTAGGAGGTGAGAGAGAGAGAGAGAGAAAAGCGAGAGAGAGAGAGAGAACAGCTGAGGCAACGGCCGAACTCAAACTAGGAGGTGAGAGAGAGAGAGAGAGAAAAGCGAGAGAGAGAGAGAGAACAGCTGAGGCAACGGCCGAACTCAAACTAGGAGGTGAGAGAGAGAGAGAGAGAAAAGCGAGAGAGAGAGAGAGAACAGCTGAGGCAA
>NW_014577793.1:114678-120987 GCF_000485595.1 Priapulus caudatus | reverse complement strand
GGCGGTCGGTCGATCAGTCGGTCGATCAGTCGGTCGGTCGGTCGGTCGTTCGGTCGGTCGGTCGGTCGGTCGGTCGGTCGGTCGGTCGGTCGGTCGGTCGGTCGGTCGGTCGGTCGGTCGGTCTGTCGATAAGAACTAGGTGATGATTTCATCAACGCGTTACATCTACATTATTCTCACGCCTCGCCTTCGCGCATGCGCACTCACACATCTCTCTCTCTGCTGCATAGCTGCACCGCCCGCCATCACGTCCGGCTTTGGAGAGCTGACCATCTACCGTGGCTCGGCCGTCTCCCTGCAGTGCCAAGCGTCCGGCAACCCGCCCCCGCAGATGCTCTGGACACTCGATGACCTGCCGATCACAGGCTCCGACCGCGTGACCATCACGACCTACCGGCTCGACAACGGAGACGTTGTTAGTTATCTGAACAGGAGCAACGTCCGCGTGGAGGACGGTGGCGCCTTCCAGTGTACGGCGAGAAACCAACATGGCGCCGCCGAGCACATGGGCCGCGTGAACGTGTTCGGTAAGCAGCGCGCGCGAGATCTCGCGAGAGAGCCAATAAACAAGGGTGCATCCCGTGAGTGAGCGAGCGCGGGTGCGGGTGCGGGTGCGGGTGCGGGTGCGGATGCAAGATAGTTTCTTCCTTAAATGATTGTGCCGCATCACATGCAATAATGCAACCGCTGCCATTCGCTCCTCTCCGCCAACGTTATTCCCTCTCCGTACAATGACGGGGATTTTAACAGAGGATTCTTATGTTCTAACTGAGGGTTCTCTAGTTGTAACGGAAGGTTGTTCTCTGCCAGAAGAAATCCCGTCGTTACAGATGTGATGTAAGCGGCTAGCAGATTTCGAGTGGTAATTGCACGATACTTTCTAAGAAATATATGAGATGAACTCTCCCGTGTAGTTTTGTTCCGATAATAAAAATCATCTGCATAATGTTCGCCATCAATCATTCTACAAATGTTCTGTAATGTGAAATCGGGATTGTGTCACAGTCATCTCTATATATTTTGATGAACGAAAACATAGCTAACCGAATTCCCATGTTACGATCCTGGCGCTGGGAGGGATTGTGTTTCGTAATACACGAAGACACATCCTCCTGTATTTATGGCGGGTTTCCCATGCCGACTGTCCATGACCGCCTCTGTCATCGCCAGTAAGCGCCCTTGCTCAATAGGAGAAAAACAATCAGTACTCCGGTAGCCCGGACTCCGCGCATGGATGTAGCCATGTGTGTATACGCGCGCTCGTATATTCTCGTATATGTTCCGCGCCAGCAACTCAGCCTGCCATCGAAAAATCGCTCTTCCGCGTCTTCCGCCGACGCACCGCTCGTCGGCCGCCGGCCCTTCATTACGACGTAAGCGGCATTCCGACTCAAGGGGGCGCGACGAGCGTTTCATAAATCAACTCGTTATCTTTCGATACGGCTAACGTGATTACGGCAGCTCCCGACGATGCCGTAATTGGACGCGTAATTATCGCCACGGTCTCCGGCTATATTTTAATTCTCTTAAGAAACAAAAGCGGGGCCGCCGGCGTTTGTTCGCATGCGAGAGAAGCGGCGGCCATCTTCCTTTTTTTATAGCGCGCGCGGGAGAAAAATTGGAAAAGGCTCTTAATTTAATCGTTGGCGATCTAGATTTACTGCGAGATAGGATGAAGAGGAGGATGAGGGAGATGAGAAGGGGAAGGAGGAGAATGAGGAGGGGGAGGGGAGAATGAGGAGGGGAGGGGAGAATGAGGAGGGGAGGGGAGAAGTGAGGAGGGAGAAGGGAGAGAATGAGGAGGGGAGAGGGAGAGAATGAGGAGGGGAGAGGGAGAGAATGAGGAGGAGAGGGGGAGAATGAGGAGGGGAGAGGGGGGAATGCAGGGGGGAGGGAGAATGAGGAGGGGAGAGGGGGAGAATGAGGAGGGGCAGGGGGAAGAATGAGGAGGGAGAGGGGGAGAATGTGGAGGGGAGCAGAGAGAATGAGGAGGGGAGGGAGAATGAGAGAGGGGAGGAGGAGAATGAGGAGAGGAAGGGGGAGAATGAGGAGGGGAGAATGAGGAGGGGGAGGAGGAGAATGAGGAGGGGAGAGGAAGAAATGAGGAGGGAGAGGGGAGAATGAGGAGGGAGAGGGGGAGAATGAGGAGAGGGGAGGGGAAGAATGAGGAGGGGAGGGGGAGATGAGGAGAAAGAGGGGGAGGAGTATGAAGAAAGGAAGGCTGGAGAATGAGGAGGGAAGGGAGAACGAGGAGAGGGAGAGCGGAGTAGAATGAAGTAAGGGAGGGGAAGAGAAAAGAGGGAGGGGAGGAGGATGAGGTGTTTAGCTTCTTTCCGCCTCGCCGTGTTGCCTGCATATATGTGGGCGGCTGTGCGTTATCAGCAGGCACGCGGTGACTGGTCACGCTCTCAGAGAGCAAGAGGCGATTAGTGAGAGAGAGGGAGAGGGAGGGAGAGGGGGAGAGAGGGAGAGAGAGACAGAAAGAGAGATAGAGAATAGAGTAGGGCAAGAAAGAGAGAGAGAGAGATAAGAGAGACAGAAAGAAAGAGAAAGATAGAGTAGGGCAGAAGAGAGAGAGACAGAGGGGAGAGAGACAGAAAGAGGGAGAGAGAGAGAGATACAGTAGGGCAGAAAGAGAGAGAGAGAGAGAGAGAGGGAGGAGAGGGAGAGAGAGGGTGAGAGCGAGAGAGAGAGAGAGAGAGAGAGAGAAGAGAGAGAGATAGAGTAGGGCAGAAATAGAGAGAGAGAGGGAGAGAGAGATAGATAGAGTAGGGGCAGAGAGAGAGAGGAGAGAGACAAGAGAGAGAGAGAGAGGAGAGAGAGAGAGAGAGGGAGAGAGAGGGGTGAGAGAGGAAGGGAGAGAGGAAGGAGAGGAGACCGTTACTAGCTGAGCTTAATCGCTGCGACGAAGAATAAGCAATTCCGAAAATCGTTTCGCCGTTATTTTTTACGCGTAACGCGGCTTTGCTTTTATTGCAAGCAGTCTTCATCTCTTATCAGACTTATTTCTTTTATCTTTATTCGTTTTTTAAAATCTTTTCTCGATCTATAGGTCGCCGCATTCATTCGCCGCGATGCCCGACATCACGGGCGGTGGCCAATAAGACCTGACGATCAAGTGTCACGTGAGCGGACATCGCGATTGAATCTGTCACGTGGGAAAAAGGTAGGCGATCGAGGGTCGACACCTGGCGGCGATGAGTCGCATATAGAGGGCGCTGTTGCCTGACAGTCGAATGTTTGAATAGAAGCGATATCTTGTTTCTTTGAGATGTCTCATGCGGTATGTTTCGTCTGGTAGAGCAGCACGTGGTCTTTCGTTGCTATAGGTAACGCGAAGCTTGCTCTGATAAATCCAAGAAGCTCCCTATCTCTCTAATCTTTCTCCTTCCCTGTTCTTTCTCTCACTCACAGCATCGGCCGTCTTACTCACACCCTTCTCACTCCTTCTTTCACGCTCACACTTTCTCCTTTGATTTTCTCATTCCTTCCCTTTTTCTCTTTCTCTCTCTCTATTCTCTCTCGGTCTCTCTCTCTCTATTTCTCTATCTCTCTTTCTCTTTCGATGTCTCTCTCTCTGTCTATATCTCTGTCATCGTGCGTTGACGTGGTCGAGTTAAACAATTTCTTGTTAATGAGTTTCGTACTAACGTTGGTTTCTGTCTGCCGGTCACGTGACTCGGCGCTTGTGTCGGCGTGGTCGCTGTCACACATCCCCGGCTCTAGCCGGGTTTAATAGCTTTTCGTAGTGAGTGGCTCTTCAGTGGTTTAACACGCCGTTCCGCTGCTGTGCCTATCCTCTATAACTAACTATTACAAACGCACGAGCCCACACAGGCGAGAGAAGAGAGAGAGAGAGAGAGAGAGAGAGAGAGAGAGAGAGAGGGGGAGAGAGAGAAAGAGGCATATAACACACAATCATACACATGCAAAAACAAATGCAAAGACAAACACGCACACGCGCGCAAACCAAGTGTACAAACACACACACCACACACACACAACAGCACACACACACACACGCACACAACACCAACACACACACACACACACAGCACACGCCGCACACCACGCGCGCAATATTCTCACTCATTCGCGAGAGAGCGAAGCGTTCTCTGTGATTCTTTTCCCTGCCTCAGTCATTCTTTCTGACGGCCATGCTTGTAGTTCGTAATCAGATGGCGCTCGTCACCGTCGTCTACTTTTGGCCGCGGCTGGATTGCAGTGCTTTGTCTGACGGGCCTCGGGAATGAATCTCTCTCCTCTACAATATCACGCAGCTATGCCTGTCTGTCCCTCTCTAGCGCAGTTAACTGCGCTCCGTAAAGTTGAAAGGCGAGATTTTAGCGCGGGTTATATATATAGTTGTGCTTGCTAGAACGTGTGCAGTTTGCAGCGTGAATGATGTGGTGCGCCACTAACCCACCGATTACACGGGTGAACCGCTCTAGAGCACACATCAACTCCGCGCTTTACAAGAGGATTCCGCTACTGCCCCTCCCTTTTTTTTTACTCCTCTCTCTAACTCACCGTGCGTGACCGCCCCCTCATGTTCTCCTACTCGAGTTCCATCTCTACCACACACGAGCTTCCTCTACCAGCACTTGCAAGGAGGCGTTCTCTCTCTCAAGTAGACACAGCCATGAGTCCTTATCCCACCAGCACACACACTGCGCACACACCCACACGCACACACACACGCAACACACACACAACACACACAACACAGACGCAGCACAGCACACCCACAACACAACACACACACACACAGACCACACACACACACACACATCCACAACACACAGCCAGCACACACACACGCACACAACACAACACGACCGCCGCGCACACACACACCCCCCACACCCACACGGCGCACACCACGCGACACACACATCCGCGCGCACACACACTACGCGCGCGGCGCGGCCACACACCACACACACACACCGCAAGCACGCACGCACGCACGCACGCACACACACACACACACACACGCACACACACGTAACGTTATTAATCATCTTTGAGATGGTTTCTCAAGCGTTCGCGTTACGCGTGGCCTGCGATGGGGAGCCGCCTTCTCCCACCATCCTAATATCACAGCAAAACCCACCATCGCTAATGTTATCCCACACACAGCCAGTATCGCTACGCAACACGCAAACACACGTGATCTATTATAATTGTCACCCGGCTCTCATTTCAACTCCGATTTCACGCGAAATGTCGCTAAAGAGTGGATAGAGTCGCGCATTTCGATACAAACGATGAGCGCGAGTGACGTCACGGCGATCCGTCGCTAATATTTCTGCTGTGTTTGCGTTAAAAAGCGCATTTCCACTAATGCTTGTCGTGCGTTGCTAACACGTTACAAAGGACGCGCGTATTCAAGACGATGGCGATGTATGGTCACTGACAGTCGACAACGAAAAAACTACCCCCGCCCACCAAAAAATACAACCCGCGCCGCCCAAAATACAACCCCGCCAACCAAAAGATAACCCCCGCCCAACCAAACCCAAACCCCCTGCTTCAGATTCGCTGACGCTCATTGGTTGGTTTCAGGGGGAGCGCGGTTGCCGACAATCACAGGCAGCATCCGTCAGCCGATGGATGCTGGTCGGGTGGAGAGTGTGGTGGAGGATGTGGATGGAGGGGGAGTACACCTGCATAGCCAGGAATCCGCAGGACAGGGGACACGCAGCCGTGTTGTTGTCACCGTCAAAGGTAGATATATACGTCTATTACAATAAAACGTGCATAATTATATCTCCTATATATATATATAATCTATTAACACAATTCACATCTATCTGTTAAAGGTGCATAATTATATCTCCTATATATATATTTATATAATCTATTAACACAATTTACATCTATCATGTTAAAGGTGCACAATTGTATAGTCCATGGGGTTGCGCGTGCGTGCATGTGCATACGCGTGGCTAAATTCACTCAGTCTACTAGGTGGCATAAGCAACGTGTGCAGTTAGTCTCACTCTGCAGCGTGAAGGCTACAGCATCTCTGCCGACGCTTCGGTTCATTTCGTTAACTCAATCTTATCATTGCGGACGTCGCACTGCGTGTCGACGTCGCTGTGTACATGATGACTATGTGTTTGCAGTGCCGCCTAGCATCGACCCGTTTCGAGTTTCCGAGACTGAGTCAAGGAAAGAGGGCGCTGGCGTTCTGTGGCGTCAGCAGCGGCGATCCACCAATCACAATCCGGTGAGTCATTCGTTGTTCCTTCCCGGGCCTGCGTGCTTGTATGAGGTGCGTGAGTGCCTGCGTGCGTGCGTACG
>NW_014577793.1:87742-114653 GCF_000485595.1 Priapulus caudatus | reverse complement strand
TTCGGTCGGTCCGGTCGGGTCGTCGGTCGGTCGGTTAGGTGTCTCGGTCGTGTTCGGGTGTCTGTCGTCGCGTGTTCGGTTCGGTCGGTCGGTCGGTCCGGTCGGCGGTCGGGCGGTCGGTCGTCGAAATTGCGGTCGCTCGGCGTCGGTCGGTCGTCGGCGTCGTGGTCGTCGTCGTGTCGGTCGGTCGGTCGGTCGTCGGGTTCGTCGTCGGTCTGTCGATAAGAAACTAGTGATGATTTCATCAAACCGCGTTACATCCTACATTATTCTCAGCGCTCGCCTCGCGCGATGCGCACTCAACACTCTCTCTCTCTCTGCCTGATAGCTGCAGCCGCCCATCACGTCCGCGTTTTGGAGAGCTGACCATCTACCGTGGTCGGCCGTTACTCCTGCAGTGCAAGCGTCCGGCAACCGCCGCCCGCAGATGCTCTGGACACTCATTTACCTCCCGATCACGGGCTCCGACGCGGCGGACCATCACGACCTACCGGCTCGACAACGGAGACGTCCGTTAGTTATCTGAACAGGAGCAACGTACCGCGTGGAGGATGGTGGCGCTTTGGCCGTGTACACGGCGAGAAACCGCAACATGGCGGCCGCGAGCACATGGTGCACTCGCGTCGGAACGTGTTCGTAAGCAGCGCTGGGCGAGACCGGGCGAGAGAGCAATAAACAAGGCGTGTCATCCCGTGAGCCTGAGCGAAGCGCGGTGCGTCGTGCGGGTGCGTGTGCGTGTGCGTGTGCGGGTGCGGGTGCGGCCGTGGCGGTGCGGGGCGCGGGGTGCGGGCGCGTGTGCGGCGTGCGGGTTGGCGGGTCGGGGCGTGCTGCGGGTTGCGGGTTGGCGGGTGCGGGTGGCGGGATATTTATCTGCCATAAATGATTGTAGGCGGATCCATGCAATAATGCAACCTCTGCCATTCGCGTCCTCTCGCCAACTTATTCCCTTCTCCGTGACAAGGACGGCGTTTTTAACAGAGGATTCTTATGTTTCTAACTGAGGGTTCTCTTAGTTGTAACGGAAGGTTGTTCTCTGCCAGAAGAAATCCGTCGTTACAGATGTGATTGTAAGCGGCTAGCAGATTTCGAGTGGTAATTGCACGATACTTTCTAAGAAATATATGAGATGAACTCTCCCGTGTAGTTTTTGTTCGCGATAATAAAAATCATCTGCATAATGTTCGCCATCAATCATCTCTACAAATGTTCTGCAATGTGAAATCGGGATTGTGTCACAGTCATCTCTATATATTTTGATGAACGAAAACATAGCCTAACCAAATTCCATGTTACGATCCTGGCGCTGGGAGGGATTGCGTTTTCGTAATACACGAAGACACATCCTCCTGTATTTTATGGCGGGTTTCCCATGCCGACTGTCCATGACCGCCGCTCTGTCATCGCCAGTAAGGCGCCCTTGCTCAATAGGAGAAAAACAATCAGTACTCCGGTAGCCCGGACTCCGCGCATGGATGTAGCCATGTGTGTATACGCGCGCTCGTATATTCTCGTATATGTTCGCGCGCAGCAACTCAGCCTGCCATCGAAAAATCGCTCTTCCGCGTCTTCCGCCGACGCACCGCTCGTCGGCCGCCGGCCCTTCATTACGACGTAAGCGGCATTCCGACTCAAGGGGCGCGAACGAGCGTTTCATAAATCAACTCGTTATCTTTCGATACGGCTAACGTGATTACGGCAGCTCCCGACGATGCCGTAATTGGACGCGTAATTATCGCCACGGTCTCCGGCTATATTTTAATTCTCTTAAGAAACAAAGCAGGGCCGCGGCGTTTGTTCGCATGCGAGAGACGCGGCGGCATCTTCTTTTTTTATAGCGCGCGCGCGGAGAAAAATTGGAAAAGGCTCTTAATTTAATCGTTGGCGATCTAGATTCACTGCAAGATAGGATGAAGAGGAGGATGAGGAGATGAGAAGGGAGAGGGGCGAGAATGAGGAGAGGAGGGGGATAATGAGGGGGGAGGGGAGAATGGAGAGGGGGAGGAGGAGAATGAGGAGGGAGAGGGGGAGAATGAGGAGGGGAGAGGGAGAGAATGAGGAGGGGAGAGGGAGAGAATGAGGAGGGAGAGGGGGGAGAATGAGGGAGGGGGGAGGGGGGAATGGAGGGGGGAGGGGGAGAATGAGGAGGGGAGAGGGGGAGAATGAGGAGGGGCAGGGGGAGAATGAGGAGGAGAGAGGGGGAGAATGTGGAGGGGAGCAGAGAGAATGAGGAGGGAGAGGGAGAATGAGGAGGGGGAGAGGAGAATGAGGAGAGGAAGGGGGATAATGAGGAGGGCGAGAATGAGAGGGGGAGGAGGAGAATGAGGAGGGGCAGAGGGAAATGAGGAGGGAGAGGGGAGAATGAGGAGGGAGAGGGGGAGAATGAGGAGAGGGAGGGGAAGAATGAGGAGGGGAGGAGGAGATGAGGAGAAAGAGGGGGAGGAGTATGAAGAAAGGAAGGCTGGAGAATTGAGGAGGGGAGGGAGAACGAGGAGAGGGAGAGCGAGAGTAGAATAAGAAGGGAGGAAGAGAAAAAAGAGGGGAGGCGGAGGATGAGAGGTGTTTAGCTTCTTTTCCCTGCGCCGTGTTGCTGCATTATGTGGGCCGGCTGTGCGTTAATCAGCAGGGCACGCGGTGACTGGTCACGCTCTCAGAGACAAGAGGCGATTAGTGAGAGAGAGGAGGAGGGGAGGGAGAGGGGGAGAGAGGGAGAGAGAGACAGAAAGAGAGATAGAGATAGAGTAGGGCAGAAAGAGAGAGAAGAGAGATAGAGAGACAGAAAGAAAGAGAAAGATAGAGTAGGGCAGAAAGAGAGAGAGACAGAGGGAGAGAGAACAGAAAGAGGGAGAGAGAGAGAGATACAGTAGGGCAGAAAGAGAGAGAGAGAGAGAGGAGAGGGAGGAGAGGGAGAGAGAGGGTGAGAGGGAGAGAGAGAGAGAGAGAGAGAGAGGAGAGAGAGATAGAGTAGGGCAGAAAGAGAGAGAGAGAGGGAGAGAGAGATAGATAGAGTAGGGCAGAGAGAGAGAGAGAGAGACAGAGAGAGAGAGAGAGAGAGAGAGAGAGAGAGAGAGGGAGAGAGAGGGTGAGAGAGGAAGGGGAGAGAGGAAGGAGAGGAGACCGTTACTAGCTGAGCTTAATCGCTGCGACGAGAAATAAGCAATTACGAAAATCGTTTCCCGTTATTTTTTACGCGTAACGCGGCTTTGCTTTTATTGCAAGCAGTCTTCATCTCTTATCAGCATTTATTTCTTTTATCTTTATTCGTTTTTTTAAATCTTTTCTCGATCTATAGGTCCGCCATTCATTCGCCCGATGCCCGACATCACGGCGGTGGCCAATAAGAACCTGACGATCAAGTGTCACGTGAGCGGACATCCGATTGAATCTGTCACGTGGGAAAAAGGTAGGCGATCGAGTCGACACCTGGCGGCGATGAGTCGCATAAAGAGGGCGCTGTTGCCTGACAGTCGAATGTTTGAATAGAAGCGATGTCTTTTTCCTTTGAGATGTCTCATGCGGTATGTGTTCGTCTGTAGAGCAGCCACGTGGTCTTTCGTTGCTATAGGTAACGCGAAGCTTGCTCTGATAAATCCAAGAAGCTCCCATCTCTCTAATCTCTCTCCTTCCCTGTTCTTTCTCTCACTCACCATCGGTCCGTCTTATCACACCTTCTCACTGCTTCTTTCACGCTCACACTTTCTCCTTTGATTTTCTCATTCCTTCCCTTTTTCTCTTTCTCTCTCTCTATTCTCTCGTCTCTCTCTCTCTCTCTCTCTCTCTCTCTATCTCTCTTTCTCTTTCGCTGTCTCTCTCTCTGTCTATCTTTCTGTCATCATGCGTTGACGTGGTCGAGTTAAACATTTTTTGTTAATGAGTTTTCGTACTAACGTTGGTTTCTGTCTGCCGGTCACGTGACTCGGCGCTCGTGTCGGCGTGGTCGCTGTCACACATCCCCGGCTCTAGCCGGGTTTAATAGCTTTTCGTAGTGAGTGGCTCTTCAGTGGTTTAACACGCCGTTCCGCTGCTGTGCCTATCCTCTATAACTAACTATTACCAAACGCACGAGCCCACACAGGCGAGGAGAGAGAGAGAGAGAGAGAGAGAGAGAGAGAGAGAGAGAGAGAGAGAGAGAGAGAGAGGCATATACACACAATCATACACATGCAAAAACAAATGCAAAGACAAACACGCACACCGCGCGCAAACACAAGTGTACAAACAAACACACACACACACACACACAAACACACACACACACACACAGCCACACACCACACACAACACACACACACACACACACGCACACACACACGCGCGCGCAATATTCTCACTCATTCGCGGAGAGAAGCGAAGCGTTCATCTGTGATTCTTTTCCCCTGCCTCATCATTCTTTCTGACGGCCATGCTTGTAGTTCGTAATCAGATGGCGCTCGTCACCGTCGCTACTTTTGCCGCGGCTGATTGCAGTGCTTTGTCTGACGCCTCGGGGAACGAATCTCTCTCCTCTACAATATCACGCAGCTATGCTGTCTGTCTCTCTAGCGCAGTTAACTGCTCCGTAAAGTTGAAAGGCGAGATTTTAGCGCGGGTTATATTATAGTTGTTGCTTGCTAGAACGTGTGCACTTTGCAGCGTGATGATGTGGCCGCCCACTACCCCACCATTACACGGGTGAACCGCTCCTAGAGCACACATCAACTCCGCGCTTTAACAAGAGGATTCCTCCTACCCCCCTCCCCTTTTCTTCCTCTAACTCACCGTGCGTGGACCGCCCCCTCATGTTCTCTACTCGAGTTCATTTCTTCTTCTAATGCACGATTTCCTCTACCAGCACTTGCAAGAGGCGTTCTCTCTCTCAAGCAGACACACACATGAGTCCTTATCCTCACCAGCGCACACACATGCGCACACACCCACACACACACACACACACACACACACACAGCACCACAACACAACACAGACGCACACACACACCACACACACACCACACACACACACGACACAGACACACACACACACAACACATCCACACACACACAGCACAGCACACACACACGCACACACAAACACACCGCCGCGCACAACCCACACCCCCCACACACACGCCACACCACGCGCACACACACATACCGCGCGCACACCACACGCGCGCGCGCGCCCACACACACACACACACCAGCAAGCACGCACGCACGCACGCCGCACACACACACACACACACACGCACACACACGTAACGTTATTAATCATGCTTTGAGATGGTTTACTCAACCGTTCGCGTTACGCGTGGCCTGCGATGGGGAGCAGCCTTCTCCACACATCCTAATATCACAGCAAAACCCCATGCTATGTTATCCCACACAGCCACGTATCGCTAGCGCAACACGCAAACACACGTGATCTATTATAATTGTCACCCGGCTCTCATTTCAACTCCGATTTTCACGCGAATGTCGCTAAAGAGTGGATAGAGTCCGCGCGATTTCGATACAAACGATGAGCGGAGTGACGTCACGCGATCCGCTACGTAATATTCTGCTGTGTTTGCGTTAAAAAGCGGCATTTTCCACTAATGCTTGTCGTGCGTTGCTAACAGCGTTACAAAGGACGCGCGTATTCAAGACGATGCGCATGTATGGTCACTGACAGTGCGACAACGAAAAAACTACCCCCGCCCACCAAAAAATACAACCCCGCCCGCCAAAATACAACCCCAGCCAACCAAAAGATAACCCCGCCCAACCAAACCCAAACCCCCTGCTTCAGATTTCGCTGACGCTCATTGGTTGGTTTCAGGGGGAGCGCGGTTGCCGACAATCACAGGCAGCATCCGTCAGCCGATGGGATGCTGGTGGTGGTGAGAGTGTGGTGGAGGATGTGGATGAGGGGGAGTACACCTGCATAGCCAGGAATCCGCAGGACAGGGGACACGCAGCCGTGTTGTTGTCACCGTCAAAGGTAGATATATACGTCTATTACATAAAACGTGCATAATTATATCTCCTATATATATATATAATCTATTAACACAATTCAATCTATCATGTTAAAGGTGCATAATTATATCTCCTATATATATATTTATATAATCTATTAACACAATTTACATCTATCATGTTAAAGGTGCACCAATTGTAATATCCATGGGGTTGCGCGTGCGTGCATGTGCATACGCGTGGCTAATTCACTCAGTCTACTAGGTGGCATAAGCAACGTGTGCAGTTAGTCTCACTCTGCAGCGTGAAGCTACAGCATCTCTGCCGACGCTTCGGTTCATTTCGTTAACTCAATCTTATCATTGGCGGACGTTCGCCCACTGGTGTCGACGTCGCTGTGTACATGATGACTATGTGTTTGCAGTGCCGCCTAGCATCGACCCGTTCGAGTTTCCAGAGACTGAGTCAAGGAAAGAGGGCGCTGGCGTTCTGTGGCGTCAGCAGCGGCGATCCACCAATCACAATCCGGTGAGGTCATTCGTTGTTCCTTCCGGGCCTGCGTGCTTGTATGAGTGCGTGAGTGCCTGCCGTGCGTGCGTACGAGCCTAGGTACGTGCGAGCGTGTGCGTGTGTGTGCGTGGCTGCGTGCGTTCGTGCGTGGGCGTGCGTGCGTTGTTGCGCGCGTGAGTGCCTGCGTGCGTGCGTGCGGCGTGCGTGCGGGTGTGCGTGCGTTCGTGCGTGGCGTGCGTGTGTGCGTGCGGCGCGCGTGCGGGCGTGCGTGCGTGCTGCGTGGTGCGTGCGTGCGTGCGTGCGGGCGGCGCGTGAATGCCTGCGTTGCGTGCTCCCGACGTGCGTGGTGCGTGCGTGCGTGCGTGCGGCGCGCGTCGCGTGCGTGCGTGCGTGCGTGCGTGCGGCCATATCGCATCAGTCGCGGACGTGAGAGCGAGCTCACGTCCGGATGATGTTTTGCTGACGTCACGCGCAGGTCGTCTGCCTAACAACGCGTGCGTCACTCCCGTCTCTCGTCGTCTGTCACCGGAGACAAGGGTGAGGGTCGTCTGTCGCTCATAGCGCAAAGATATTACTGCTAGTTATCTCATCCGTGTGACAGTCACGAAGCAAACGGATTCGTGAGTCTAGAGACAAGGAAGGAGAGACGTGCGCGTATTCTGCCCTTGGAGAGCTCATTTGTGACCGGTGATAGCGAAAAATGAGTCACTTGACATTTTAGGTTGAATACATATTCAGATACCTGAGATTCATAGCTTTCTATTGTTATATTGATATTAAAAATTGGTTGAAAAATGAATATTTTATGACCATTATAAATCGAGATATCATGCGATTAAAATTTCCTGAGAATGTCTAAAATAAGGGCTGAAAACTAATATCATTGCATGATATTATATGCCGACACTTCTTATAATCATTCAATTGTTAAGCAGGTGTTTTAATTGAATTAAGACATTTTTGCTTATACCGATCAAAAATAAACATTGTAGATCATTTTTTTGAAAAAAATATTTCACGATTAGAGTTAGGGATATGGTTAGGGTTAGGGTTAGAATTAGGGATTTGGTTAGGGTCAGGGTTAGGGTTAGGGTCAGGGTTAGAGTTAGGGATGAGGATAGGTTTAGGGTAAGAATTTTGCTTAAGGTTATGCACGTATGTGTATCGTTATTGGCCAGCGCTGAAACCACGAACCTCAGATTCGCACTGACCAAGTACGACTGTTACGTAACCAACAAAAGTAACGAAGACTGACATATCGCATGATAATACACCCGAGGTATAGGGTTGGCGGGTTAAGGTGGTTAGTGTTGGTAATGTTGTGGGGGGGTAATAATGTACCCTGATGACAATTTATTACATACTACTTTACTATGCCACACAAGCAGACATAATTATCTTAATGATGATGATTAACCGTTAAAGCTATTAAGTTCCGAATCTCCGACCTCCGTCCTTATCGCCGCCACCATGACGTCACGCCACGTGCGAGAATTTACGGCTGAAGCCCGATGCTATAATTCATCACAGCAGAAGCTTTTAAAGGCCGCCATCTTTTCAATTCTGCCAACAGACCATTTCATTAACACGCCACTCTAACAGCTTCGATAGTCGCAGATCTAGCACGAAACACTAACGACTAACTCTTTACTCGTGCTGAATGAACGCCGGCGGGCCAGCGAGGCGGCGGCAGGCGGGAATCAGTGACGGCGCAGACGAAACATCCAGTCTCATCTCCGCCCGCTGTCTCCCGCGCTCACACGCACGTGCACACGCACGCACACACACGCACATGCACACACACACGCACATACACACACACACACACACACACACACACACACACACACACACACAGCCTGCTCTGTCGGCGAGCAAACGTCATTACCGGTCACCAGGCGTATTGGTCGTCCGTTGAACTGCACCGGTGAACGGTCACAATTGCCCCCGGCAAAACCCCGGTATCTAAACCCATCTCGTAAATCTATTCGTGTGAGAGCGGCTGCACTGGTAGCTTAGCAACGGCACAGACGACAAAGTTTGATAATTACACTGATGACGACATCAGCCTGTTCCAAATCCGCAATCACGTGTTACCCGCCTCGGGGCGCTGCGGTCGCAGTAGGTGTGCGCATGCGCGGACAATGTACGTGGGAGCTGTTACGCAAGGTCATGTGGTGATCGCTTGGCTCTCCAGCGATGTTTTTCTCTAGCGGCGTAGAACGAAACGATAAAAGGGGAAATCTCGTTATAAGAGGTAATGGCTCCACGACCTTTACGGAACGATCACTGTTTTCTGATAAGATTATTTCCTAGCAGGCAAGCATTTACCGAAATCGCCGAGTAATCCAACGTTTTACGTGTAAAACCGAGGGATCACGGAAAACGAGTTACGGTAAAGGCAAAGGGTTAAACATCTACGGTAAAGATCAAATGTTAACGTGAAAGATAACGGAAATAAATGAAAGGTGTCACAATGATGTGACGTAGAGAATTCTTTAGAGCGCGGCTATTCTCATTTTAGCTTCACTCTCTGCTTTTCTGACGATGAGTTTTATAGTTGCTGCGCTGAAAACAGGAAACAAAATTACCGCTGCTGCCATTTATGGAAATACCACTCGTGACGTCACTCACTGCCCGTCACGTGATGCGAGTCGAGTTAGGCAGAGAATACCGTATATAGCATTTCTATACTCTATCCTTCTCCCTTATCTAGTACAACTGTCCCGTCCGATAAACCACCCTCCCCTCGAGTGGTTCCCGTATAAAACTCTGTAATGCACTGCGTGTATATAAATTGTAACGGAGACGGCATGCTGTGTATCTTCCCAATAAAATCGCTCACACACGCGCGCACTCTCGCCCTCTCTCCTCTCTATATCTCCTATATCTCTACAAATGCTTTAATACGAACTCGAGCGATACACACGCGCGTTTTTTCTTCCTCGGGAAAATATTCCTCTCGAATTTCCAGCGGAATCAGATGGAATTGCTTTTGGAGATTTCGAACACTTCGTGGTAACGAGGGTGGGGGAGGAGACAACGAACCGTGGTGGTGGCCGTGGTTGGACTCTGCCGCTGCTGCTGCCGCTGCTGCTGCCTGCCCTGCCGGCTGCCGCTCGTCCCGTCTCGCTATTTGTTTCATGGCGATGATAGGATGATGTTGCGCTGTCACGACAATCAGCTCTACAAACGCAGCAACATGTCACAACTATTGACGCGCGCACTTAACCGATGGCCGAGCGCGCCCCCTAGCGGACCGCCAACCACCCGTCTGCTTTCCCTTACAAAAACACAGTATTTCCTTCCGAACCTTAAGTGATTATATATATATTATATTGAATAGTAAGTTATGGGGCGTATTATGTTATTGGAACCCCGACTCTTCATTCACTAGCAGAATCTAGCGTTGTATGTAGCGCAGTTATGGCTTTATGACGTCATGGCTGAGGTCTATTGCAGCGATATTTCCGATTACTGCAGATTTTCACATGTTTTATTATTATCTTGATCTTGATAATTGGAGTGGTGCATGTGGTACGTTCCCTGGACGCCAAACTGTAATCAACAGCTTGATGAGGCCTGAGCCCTGCCTGACGCTATCACTTGACGCTATACTTGACGCGACTATCTTGCGATGTTTCTCCGTGACGCAGTTTACAGCAGGCACGCCAAGCCAATTTGAGTTCTTGCCATCAATTCATTCCGCGCGGTAGTAACTGACGCTGACGCAACAGCGACGCCGAGCTTAGATTGGCATTCGGCTTGCGCCACATCGCATCGTCTCTGTACGCAGGTGGCAGTCAAGGATGGCGAGGCGATCCCTCGCGGATTGATGGTGGAGAATGTCTGGAGGCGCGGAGCGAGTTGTGTGTCGACCTTCACGATTCCTAAAGGTTCACGCCCGTGCATAACTCGGCAACTACACGTGACGTCGCGCTAGCAACGGCCCGGCTGCCAGCGTCAGCCTACACATCGCAGCTGATTGTAGACGCCGTACGTGTTACACTGTTATGTGACGACTACTACATAACTGCTAAGCATTATAGCGTAGCTCTGGAAGTAAGGTTAGAGCGTAAGATTAAAGTTACTTCCGCGCGATTAGGTAAATCATTTCTCGCTATGATGGTATTTAGTTATTTGGCCACCGGAGCCCATCACATGGCCAGACATTTGGCGCCGTCTTGTGAATATTCTTGTGCTCATTCAATAGTTAGTTATAATGTTTATTGCATTATCTGTTAAGCCTACTAGTAGAGGAGGACAACCACTTCGTTATTACGTCGCCTCCGTGCGACGTCCGGCCTCATACGCAGTAGTGCGCAGCCCACGTGGGTTGCCAGTGCCGCCATCTTGGCTCGCTGGAGCCGAGGACAGCTCTGGTCGTGGCTATGGGCTGCCGTCCATCAGGATGGACTGCTACGGACGCTGGCTCGCCCACGCCACGGCACCGTCAACTGGAAAAAAGTAACAAAATACCAGGCTTGCAGAGAGCGTGAAAACTAGTCGCGCGGCCGAATGTACCGCCGCGCCCAAAGTCGAGTGCTGCGAGTCCGCCCGCGACTATTATCTGTTTCTCGGAGTGCGCGCGCACCGTGACGATGCATGTCTTGACAGTGAGCGAGCGCGGCCCATGACGATTGGCGTTGGTTTCGTACTTTTTCGCTGCGCGCGACCCTATGTATCGCTAACAATTCCGCCAGTAGGCGTACGCATCTTCCGGAGGCACGCAGCGCGGCGGATCTGTAGGACATAATGAGGCACAGCGGACTGCAGCATTCCTAATATAGTCTCTCGCTCTCTCGCTAAAAATTGACCGATTTTGCGCATTTTAAGAAATTCAAATGCGCGTTCTTTTTCACTGTGTCGCCTAAATTACACATTAACAATAGCCGCTGCTACACACTTACGCTGTAATAACTCGCTCGCAGATGGCGAGATGAGAGCCGAGACGCTGCCTGATTAGATTTCGTTAACACAAATTGAGAGCATTCTTCTTAATTTTGAGAGGCTAATATCGACGAGCAGTGATTGGATTATTGTGACTCGCGCCGTCGTGCGTTGGTCAGTGGGTCGGGCAGTGACGAAGGGCAGCCAGCTCTGCATCGAAGTTAGTTAACGACATAGATGGGCGACCCCCCCCCCACGTCGTGCATATTAGGCTAGTCTCTTGATGTTGTTGTTGACGTTACACACACTCGCAACACCAGCGTTACAACATACACAACACACACACAACAGCATAAACTGTACAACAACGCAATAATAGCCAACAGACACAGACACACAACACAGTGAATACAACACAGAGAAGTACAATGCAAAATTATAGAAACAATTGTTTTCAAAGTGATAAAATTACAATCATTTGCTTCTTCGTAGCATACCAGGACAGAATTCGTAACGAGAGAAAAAGAGAGTCTAAAGCATGACGTATTTATTCTCCCGCTAGGCGTGGATGAAGCTCACTTTCTCTACAGCCCACCTGCAGTCCACCCACGCACACACAGTTCACCAACGCGAACCTCGGCAGATCGACAAGGCGACGTGAGCAGTGACCACGGTCACTAACCGATATGTCAGTGCCAGCAAATCTGGCGTGCGGATCTGCACCTCAAGTCCTGCCTGTTCTTCCTCACAGTACACGCGTGCAGCCTTGCTACTCAAACACTGAATACCAGCTACTATCTGAGTAGCCAGTTTATAACCATATATATATTAATTATATATGATGATGTTGTGTGTAGTGCTGTGCTGTGTTGTGTTGTGTGTGTGTGTAGTGTGTGTAGTGTGCCTGGTCGGTGCCCGTCGCTGTGCGTGCGTCGTGCGTGCCGTCGACCTAGGCCGTGCGTGCCCGTGCGTGTGTGTATGTGCGCAATAGCAAAGATTGCGAAGCAACATTAATGCGCATGTTTTGTAGTTGAATTTAGCAAGCTTTTGTTCGTTATATCAACTACTCGGTTCGTTTTTCTGGGCAACTTCTGATTAAAAAACTATTATTCCGGTGCATGAATTAGGCCTCAATTAATTTAGCATTCGAATACATTTATAACTATAAATGATTGTCTCAGGAGCGCGTTGGTATATATCTTGTTAAGAAATTGCGATGCATAGCATGCTATGCTGTGATCTGCTTATGTGTGTGTGTGTGGTGAGGGAGGTGTGTGTCGTGCTGTGTGGTGTTGGTGGGTTGGTGCGCCTGCGTGCCGTGCCATGCGTGTGCTGTGCTGCTTCGCTGGCTGTGTGCGGCGCGCGCGCGCGCGCCCGTGTGCTGTGTGTGGGTTGTGTGTGTGTGTGTTCGCTGCGTGTTGTGTGTCTGCTGGTGTGTGCAGGTGTGTGACGCATGTTGTGCGGTGTCGGGATGTGTTCGTGCGTGCCTGTGTTCCTTGTGCGTGCTGTGTGTGTGTGTGTTTGTGCGTGCAGTGCGTGCCTGCGCGGTGCTGGTGTTACGCTGCGCGCTGCCGCCCACGTGTGGTGCTGTGCTGTGCTGTCGTGTGTGTGTCGTGTTGTGTGTGTGGTGTGTTCGGGCGTATGTAGCTGTGTGTGTGGTGTTACGTGTGTGGTGTGCTGTGCTTGTAGTGTGTGGCGAACTTGGTGGGTCGCTCGTTGTGTCGTGTGCTGTGCTGTGTGTTTGTGGCGCCGTAATGCCGTAGCGGCTGCCCTGCGCCGCTCGGGCGCGCGTGTGCGTGTGCTGGGGGGGTTCGTGCGTTTGCGCGCGCGCGCGCGCGTGTGTGTGTGTGTGTGTGTGTGTGTGTTGTGTGTGTTGTGTGTGTGTGTGTGTGTTCGTGCGTGGTGGGCGGTGTGTGTGTTTCGTGTGTGTGTGTGCGTGTGTGTGTGTTTGTGTGTGTGTTGTGTGTTGTTTGTGCGTGCGTGCGTGCCTGGCTGGGCGCTCGCGCCGCCGCGTGTGTGTGTGTGTGTGTGTGTGTGTGGTGTGTGTGCTTCGTGTGGTGTGTGGTGTGTGTGTGTGTGTTCGTGCGTTGTGTGTGTGGTTGTGTTCGTGGTTGTGGTGTGTGTTCGTGCGTGTGTGGGTTGTGTGTGTGTGTGTGTGTTCCGTGTGTGTTGTGATGTGTGTGCGCTTGCATTCGTATAATAATTAAGGTCCCTTATTCACAACTAAACTGCTAGTGCAATTACTGCTACCCTCCATGCCCCGGAAGTATCGATACACTTAATCAGAACACATAGTTACGTAGTAATTACTCAAATCCATCCACGGGCCGCATTTGTTGTGCAGAGTAAACGGTGGCTTCGGTTACCGTTGTCCTTGAGAGAACGTGGCGGACTAATTAAACTAAATAACTAACTAACTATGCTACGTCGCTTAAGCCACATATGTATACTAACGCCGACCGTTAGTGCTGCAATAACTAACATCTGGGTTCTCTTCTCTCTCTCTCTCTCTCTCTCTCTCTTCCTCTTCTCTCTCTCTCTCTCTCTCTCTCTCTCTACTCCTCTCTTTCTCTCTCTCTCCTCTCTCTCTCTCTCTCTCTCTCTCTATTTTTCTCGCTTCTCTCTCTCTCTCTCTTCTCTCTCTCTTGTCTCTGTCTCTGTCTCTGTCTCTCATTTCTCCCTCAGCGCGCCGCTATCTCTCTTTCTCTCGTCTCTCTCTCTCGCTCGCTCGCTTTCACTCTCCCCCCCCTGAATCTCTCACTTCTCTCGCCTCTCCCCCTCAATCTCTCACTCTCTCGTCTCTCTTCTCTCTCTCTCTCTTCTCGCGCTCTCTCTCTTCCTCTTCTCTCTCTCTCGCTCTCTCTCTCTCTCTCTCTCTCTCTCTCTCTCTCTCTGTTGGCTCTCGCCTCTCTCTCTCTCTCTCTGATCTCTCTCTCTCTCTCTCTGTCTCTCTCGCTCTCCCCCTCAATCTCTCTCTTTCTCTGTCTCTCTCGCTCTTTTCTCTTCACTCTCTCGCCCGCTCTCTTTCCCTACTTCGCTCTAGCTGCTGCTTGTTGGTGGCAGATGTAGTTAGCGGGAGATGGGAGGGGCATAATCCGCACGTAACCTTGACGGCCGGTATTTGTCATTTTGTCGATGGATTCTAGTTCCGGCGACGTTTGACACGGAAACGGAAGAGGTGACGGTACGGCTGGGAGAGGCAGTGCGTCGCTGCAGTGCATTGCTAGAGGCGACACGCCTATGCGGCCATCGTGTGCGATTATCGACGAGCAACGCCCTGCGACACCGCTACACGACTCACGGTGAGTGACTGTGTTGTGTGTGTGTGGGCGGTGTGTGTGTGTGTGTTGTGGTGCGACGAGCGCGCTGTGCGTGTGCGTGTGTGTGGGTGTGATGTGTGTGATGCTGTGTGTGTGTGTGTGCGCTGTGTATGTTGTGTGTGCGTGTGTCGTGTGTGTGTGTGTCGCTGCGTTGCGCGTGCCGCGTGCAGCGTCGCGCTGTCGCGCGTGCGGCCCGGCGCCTGCGTGCGCGTGCTGTCGTGCCATGTCGGCGTGTGCGTGTCGGTTGGCGCGTGTGGTGTGTGGTTGCTGTGGAGTGTGGTGTGCGTGTGAGAAAGAGACCCCCCCTCCTTCCCCCTCCTTCCCCTCCCTCCTCCCCTCTCTCCTCGTCCCTTCGCCTCCCCGTTTCTCTCCTTCCCCTCCCCCTCCCTCCCCACCTCTTTCCCTCCTCCACCTCCTCCATTCCCCTCCCTCCCCTCTCTCTCCCTCTCCCTCCCTCACCCCTCTCTCTCCCTCTCGCCTCCCTCCCTTCCCTCTTCCTTACCGCCTCCTCCCACCGCTCCTGCCGCCGCCCCCTTACCGCCTCCTCCCACCGCTATCCACACCGTGTCTAACACCACGACCTCAGCCAACCATCCAGAACTCGCATTCACACGACATCGGGCCGTTAAGCTAGACTCTACGCCGTAAACCTCCGCTAGCCGGCCCGCAGCTACCTGCCACCACCACACCACGCCACGCAATCCCAGCCGACGACGCCGCCAGCAATCTCGTCGGCTCGTTAATCCCCGGATGAGGGCGCGCGCCGACCGTGTAAGCCGCGAGCGGAATAACGACGGCTGGACGACAGAGGCGTGGTGAAGCCCTACTGCTGGTGAAGCCCTACTGTGAGCTTCACTCACGGTCTGTGAGCTTCGGTGGCGTCGTATCGCACTGTCGGGGTTAATTGCTGGTGTCTGTGGACGAGCGAGAGGAATCGCCTCCCATCTCTCTCTCTTTCTCCCTGTGCCGTAAGCCGTCACCGTCAAGCGGTCGATCTGACGGTTGCAGTGTGTGTATGGGTGGGCGCGTATGTATGCGAGTGGGTGGATGTTATTGTTTGTGATTTCTGAATCGTCGAGCCTCTCGCTCTCTCCCTTTCTCTCTCTCTTCGCCGCTCACTCTCTCTCTCTCTCTCTCTCTCTCTCTCTCTCTCTCTCTCTGTCTCTCTCTCTCTCTCTTCCTCTCTCCCTCTCCCCTCTCTTTCTCTCTCCCTCCCCCCTTCTCTCTCTCTCTCTCTCTCTCTCTCTCTCTGTCTGTTACTCTCTCTCTGTCTCTCTCTTCTTCCTGCTCCCCTCCCCCCCCCGCGCTCACCCTCTCGTTCCTCTCTCTCTCCCCCTTTCTCTCTCTATCTCTCACTTGTTTCTCTCACTGTCTCTCTCTCTCCCTCCCGCTCTTTGGGAACCTTCTCGCTCTCCCTTACTCCCTCTCTCTCCCTCTCTCTCCCTCTATCTCTCTTTCTTTCGCACGCGCTCTCTCTCTCTCTCTCTCTCTCTCTCTCTCTCTCTCTCTCCCTCTCTCTCTCTCTCTCTCTCTCTCTCTCTCTCTCTCGCTCGCTCTCTCTCTCTCTCGCCTCGCCTCTCTCTTCTCTCGTCTCTCTCTCTCGCTCTCCCTCTCTCTCCCTCTCTCTCTCTCTCTTCTCTCTCTCTCTCATCTCTCTCTCTCTCCCTCTCTCCCTCTCTCTCTCTCTCTCTCTCTCTCTCGTCTCCTCTCATCTCTCTCTCTCGCTCGCTCTCTCTCTCTCCTCTCTCTCTTCTCCCTCTCTCTCCTTCTCTTTCTCTTTCTTTCGCACACACGCATTATTCTCTCGCGATGCTAAACGGAGAACTAGAGAATGATTGCGCTCCCGCGCCGCACTCTCAGCAGACGATAGCAACTGATCAAAACGTCGGCGTAATTACAGCCACCGTCGTATTTGAATAATAATTCCGCGAATCCGTCACTAATCGAACGGCCTTTCTTTCATCGCGATTACTTCCGCGGTGAGGATGATGGGTTTTTACTTCGTGCGCGCACGCGCCAGCAGCCTCCGCTGTGATATCCTTCCGCTGCCGTGCGTGCGTGCGGGCGTGCGTGCGTGCGGGCGTGCGGGCGTGCTACCTGCTTGGCTCACCGATGCTAAATCATTCTCTCATTTTCGCTCTCCCTCTCTCTCGCTCGTTTTCTTTCTCTCTCTATCTCGCACGCGCGCTCTCTCCCTTTGCGTTTATTGTTCTCTCTCGCTCTCTGTATATTTATTTCGGGAAAACCTTTCTCTCTCTTCATTTCTTTCTTTCGCTCTCATGATTTATTTACCTTCTAGCGCATGCTCTCCCTGCCTCCCTCTCTCTTTATCCCCCCCTCTCTCTCTCCCTTTCTCTCTCCCCCTCTGTCTCTCTCTCCCCCCTCTCTCTCTCCCCCCATCTCTCACTCTCGCTCGCTCGACCCATCTCCCCCCACTATCTCCCAGTTTCTCTATTTCTCTCTCGCTTCATCGCCCACTGATTCCTTCCGCTTCAGTTTCCGTCTAATTCACCCGCACCGTACACCCCCCACCCCCACCCCCAACCGCGCCTGTTCAATCTCACAGCGTTATCTCCGCGTTTGAGCCCCAGAGTCGGCGATTAAAGCGAACCAGCTGAATTCTTAATGTCTACCGAACGCTTCGATTCCCGCTCACATTCGACCAACTAATGGACATTTTATCTCGCAGCATCACCGAGAGTGACTTTGAGTCGGACAGTGGCATGGGCGCGCGGCTGCGTATTGCCTCCGCCGGGCGCACCGACTCCGGCAAATACACTTGCATCGCCACGAACGAGTACGGCCACGACAGCCGCAGCGTCATGCTCAGCGTCCTAGGTAACCGTTGCCATGGCGTAACCATCATCACCACTAACAACAACAACAACAACAACAACAACACCGCCACCACGAACAACAACAACAACATCAACAACAACAACACCGCCACCACGAACAACAACAACAACATCAACAATGCCACCATTACCACCCTAACTCCATATAACAACCAGTACCCTAACGACGGCACAGGCGGATTAACAGGACAGCCGACAATCAGAGTCGTGAGAGCGTTAACGCAAGGCAGTTTAATTACGGACCGCTAACGAGAAGTTAATTTTTGACAACCATGGCCGTCGCTCAACAACATACAGCCCAACACTGAGCTGTCTGGAAGCAGCGACTGTATCCCTTGTTTTATTTGTCTGCGACCGCGATACATGCTCTGAATGACGGGAGGGAAGTGACGTCGGCATCAATAGGACAGGGGGCGTGACCAGCGCTCCAGGCCCGCGCGTGGTGTCTGCGTGGCGGCCATGTTGCTACGGACTGGTAGCAAGACGTTCTATTCTCGTTGCGCATTTCACGCGCATATGCGTGGAACCGTGTCTAGATATATGTAGCTACCGTATATATTCTACGAAAAACATAAAATCCTCATTTTTTACTGCGATATTATGCTTCGACGGCTTTGGACTTGGACTGCGAAGCTGATGACGTAATTAAGCAATCCAGCAGCGGGAATTACTTCATTTACACTAATTACCCGTTAATTATTCACTCTTCCTTAATGCTATGACGTAATTCGTGTCGATCGTGTATTGCAGAAAAACCAGAACCTCCGGGTCAGGTCAAGGTCACCGGGGTCAGCAGCCGGACTATACAGATATCGTGGAACAGACCTTACGACGGCAACAGCGAAATACTCAAATACATCATCGAGTATCAGAACGTAACGGGTGAGTGAGACCAAATACGCAACGTAAACACATAAAAATACACATCAACACCTAAAACTCATGGAAACGAATAAAAACACATCAAAACAAGTGAACGTATTTTACGCTACGGTTAAAGTAGGTAGAAGTGTGGGTGCGGGTACATGTGTCACCCCGTAACTAGATTAGTTATAGCGTAAGTAGTAGTTATAATTAGTTGTACCTACTAAGTGTCGCAACTAGCTAACTACGATCCTACTCAATGAAGTTGCATGCTATAACAAGTGAGCATGTCGTTGGTGACAGGTCGGTGGACGGATACCCGGATGCAGGACCTGCCGGCGAACGCCACCGTGACGACCATCCGGGGCTTTCATCCCGCCTACACGTACCAGTTCCGCCTGCATGCGGAGAACGCTCTGGGCAGGAGCGACACTAGCGCCGTCGTCACTGCTACCACGGAGGAAGAAGGTGAGGTCATACACCGCCGCCTGGTGGCGGGTCCGCGAACCAGCGACGGGAGGGTTTCGTCCGAGAAAGTGCGATCTCATCACAGAGTTGCAGATTCGTGATTTAACCCTAATTACGTCAAGCAGTCGATGCGTTGAAGCTGAACGGGGTTTTTACCTGCGGTAGTGACGCCTTGTGTTTAATACCTGTAACCGTAACCGTACGCCTTCGTCTTCTACTCCTTTGCTACGAGGTTAAACATACTGCATGGGATACTCTATACGACGTGTAGAAGACAATAATATTATGACATATACTACACACTTCTTCTGAGGTTTACTATCAACGTATACTGCATGTAATAGTATACTCGCTGTCCCATACTTCCTTTATGGCCTGCTCCAACCCGACCCACAATGGGGCTGCAGACTGAAGACACAGTGTGGTTGAAGAAACAGTGTGGCTGCAGAAACAGCTGGGGCTGCAGTCGATAATTCCGCCGGTAAACATGACCTTTTTACGCGGTAATTATTTCTGCAAATTATTTGACTAAAAATCTGTGTAAACACGAGGGAATATGCGTCGGATTGCCACCCGTCCGTCACTGCGTGTATAGTGTTTGAACTAGCGCTTGTTCAGACCCGGGAACCGCGGTGACGTCACGGTTGTCTGTCAACGTTTAACCCTCTGCATTAGAACAAGCACGCATAGACAACAGCACACTGTCACTGAGCGACGGTAAGATGTTGGGGATTGGGAAAGTGACAGCGGTTTTATTGTGGGAGTAGGGGTTGGGAGTGATGTCGTGTGGGAGGAAGAAAAATGAATGGCATGGGGTAGTGGGTGATGACAGTGTTGTAGATGGGGAAGAAAAAATGATAATACTGTCGTGGGAGACGGAGCGGATATAATAACCTTTCGGAATTCTATTATTTCGTATGACAATTAAATTAGAATGAAGCTGTATAGGGAAATGTGAGTGGTTCGTATTTGACAGCGGTCCCCAGAACGAAGTCTTTACATTTGCAAATTGAATACAAACATTTACCGTAACCCGACGAATGAACGGTTAGAATTGCTATCATCGTACACTAAAACCGACTTAACTTAATCCCTGACCAGGCACAGCAAACATCGGCGCGATGCTACTTTTAGAGAAACCGTCGCTCCGTGTCGCATTATCTTGATACCTTTCGCGCAGGGCAGACCGTACGATGACTACTGCTTTCACATGTAAAGAAGTCTGGCCAAGCCGAGATTCACGCTCTATGTATCGAGTGGCTATATATATATATATATATATATATATTTTGCTAACCACAGCTGCTGTGCGACGCGCCAGGCATCTCTTCCTAAGGTCCGCCCGGATGGCTTTCTATATAAACCGCATCTATATCTACTATAGGCTTCATACGTGAGATTAGAAAACTTGAATACCACACATACATACATACATATATACATATCTTCACTGTCAGACACTCCTTTCACACACACATGCACGCAAACACTTGCGCGCGCTGGGGGGTATTATGTTATTGGAACCCCGACTCTTCATTCACTAGCAGAATCTAGCGTTGTATGTAGGCAGTTATGGTTTATGACGTCATGCTGAGTCTTTCAGGATTTTCCGATTACTGAGATTTTCACAGTTTTAGTTATTATTTGATCTTTAATGGAGTCGTGCATGTGGTACGTTCCCTGACGCAAACTGTAATAACAGTTGTGAGGCTGAGCCCGTGACGCTATCACTGACGCTATCACTGACGCTATCACTGACGCGACCTATCTTGCGATGTTATCCGTGACGCAGTTACAGAGGCACCGCAGCCAATTTGAGTTGCATCAATTCATTCCGTCGCGTGTAACTGACGCTGACGCAACAGCGACGCGAGCTAGATTGATCGGCTTGCGTCACATCGCATCGTCTCTGACGCAGGTGGCAGAAGGATGGCGAGGCGATACCCTCGGGACTGATGGTGGAAATGTCGAGGCCGAGCGAGTTTGTGTCGACCTTCACGATTCCTAAGGTCACGCCCGTGCATAACGGCAACTACACGTGCGTCGCTAGCAACGGCGCTGCCAGCGTCAGCTACACATCGCAGCTGATTGTAGACGGTACGTGTTACACTGTTAGTGACGACCTACTACATTAAACTGCTAAGCATTATAGGTAAGCTGGAAGGTAAGGTTAGAGGCAAGAATTAAAGTTCCGGTATTAGGTAATCATTCTCGTATTGATTGGTATTTATTGATTTGGCCACGGTGGCATCACATGGCAGAACATTTGGCGGCGTCTTGTGATATCTTGTGTCATTCAAAGTTAGTTATAAGTTTATTTATTTCTGTTAACCGCTTACTATAAACAACCACGTTACTATAAACAACCACTTCGTTTACCGTCGCTCCGTGCGACGTCCGCTCATCGTGTGCGCATGCACGTGTTGCAGTGCCGCCATCTTGGGTCGTGGAGCCGAGGGACAGCTCTGTCGTGCTTGGTGCGTCCATCAGGATGGACTGTAGGACGACTGGCTCGCCCACGCCGACCGTCAACTGGAAAAAACAAATACCAGGTGAGAGAGCGGAAAAAATTAGTGCGCGCCGAATTACCGCCGCGCCAAGTCGGTGTGCGAGTCCGCCGCACTATTTCTGTTTCTGTGAGTGGCGGCGCCCGTGACGATGATGTCTTACAGTGAGCGGCGGCGCCCATGACGATGGCGTTGGTTTACGCTGCGGCGACCCTATGTTCGCTAACAATTCGCCGAGTAGGCGTCCGCATCTTCCGGAGCACGCAGCGTCCGGGGATGCTGAGGACATAATGAGGCACAGCGGGACTGCAGATTCCTAATTAGTCTCTCGCTCTCTCGCAAAAATTGACCGATTTTGCGCATTTAGAAATTCAAATGCGCGTTCTTTTCACTGTTCGCCTAAATTAACATTAACAATAGCCGTGCCTACACACTACGCTGTAACTCGCTCGAGATGCGAGATTGAGAGGCTGCTGATTAGATTTCGTTACACAAATGAAGAGCATTCTTCTTAATTTGAGGCTAAATCGACGAGCAGTGATGGATTTATTGTGTGTGCGTGGAGTGGGGTCGGCAGTGACGGGGCAGGCAGTCTGGCATCGAAGTCTGTTTACGACATAGATGGGGACCCCCCCCCCACGTCGTGCATATAGCTAGCTCTCTGATGTTGTGTTGACGTTACACACACGGCAACACAGTACAACATACAACAACACACACACAACAGCAAAACTGTACAACAACGCAATATAGCAACAGACACAGACACACAACACAGTGAATACAACACAGAGAATACAATGCCAAAATTATAGGAAACAATTGTTTTCAAAGATGATAAAATTACAATCATATTGTTTTTCGTAGATACCAGGACAGAATCGTAACGAGAGAAAAAGAGAGTAAGCATGACGTATTTATTTCTCCCCGCAGGCGTGGATGAAGCTCACTTTCTCTACAGCCACCTGAGTCCCACCCACGCACACACGTTCACCAACGGAACCCTGCAGATCGACAAGGCGAGTGAGAGTGACCACGGTCACTACCTATGTCAGGCCAGCAATGGCGTGGGATCTGACCTCAGCCGCCTGGTCTTCCTCACAGTACACGGTGAGCCTTGCTACTAAACACTGAACTACAGTACTATCTGATGTAGCAGTTTAAACCATATATATATATATATATATAATATGTGTGTGTGTGTGTGTGTGTGTGTGTGTGTGTGTACGTGTGCGTGCGTGTGCGTGCGTGCGTGCGTGTGCGTGCGTGCGTGCGTGTGTGTATGTGCGCAAATAGCAAGATTGCGCGCAACATATATGCATGTTTTTAGTTAATTTAGCAAGCTTTGTTCGTTATATCAACTCTCGGTCGTTTTTCCGGGAACTTCTGATTAAAAAAACTATATTCCGGATGAATAGGCCTCATAATTTAGCATTTCAATACATTATAATATAAATGTGTCTCAGGACGGTTGGTATATATCTTGTAGAAATTGGATGATAGCTGTATGTGTGTAAAAGAGTCCGTGTAATCATTCTTCATTTCGGCTCTCTCGTCTCTCATCTCTTCTGCTCTCTCGTCTCGCTCTTGCTCCGCATCGTTTTTCTTCTCCTATCTCGCGCGTGCTCTCTCTCTCTTTCGCTTGCGTTTATTGTTCTCTTCGCTTCTGTATATTTATTTCGGGAAAACTTTCGTTCTTCATTTCTTTCTTTCGGCTCTCATGATTTTTTACGGGCTTCTAGCGCAGCTCTGCTCCTCTCTTTATACCCCCTCTCTCTCTCCTCTCTCTTTATCCCCCCTCTCGCTCTCTCCCTGTTCTCTATCCCCCTCTCTCTCTCTCTTTCTCTCTCCCTCTGTCTCTCTCTCCCCTCTCTGTCTCGCCGCCATCTTCATGCTCTCGCTCGCCGACCCATCTCCCGCCAATATTTCCCATGTTTCTGACTAATTCTCTGTCTCGCTCATCGCCTACTGATTCCTTCCGGCTTCAATTTTCGGTCTCATTCAGGCCGCACGTACCCCCCCCCGCCACTTGGTCACACCCCCACCCCAACGCGCCTGTTAAATCTCACAGCGTTATCTCCAGGTTTGAGCCCAGAGTCGGGCGATTAAAGGCGAACCAGTGATTGCTTATGTCTACTCGAGCTTCGATCCAGCTCACATTGACCGCGAACGAATGGACATTTTTATCTCGCAGCATCACCGAGAAGATGACTCTTGAGTGGACAGTGGTCATGTGCGGGCGGGCTAGCGATGACTCGGTCGACCGACCCGGCAAATACCTTGGCATAGCCGAACGAGTAGTGCCACGACAACCGAGCGGTCATGCTAGCGTCCCTAGGTAAAGCGGTTGCAATGGCGTAACCAATCATCACCACTAACAACAATCACAACAAAACAACAACACGGGCACACGCAACAACAAACAACATAAACCATTCACATTCAACTAAATATAAACAGTACTAAGACGGGCACAGGGATTAAATACAGGACAGCCGGACTGTCAGAGTCGTGAGAGGGGCGTACGCAAAGCAGTTTAATTAGGGACCCGTAAGAGAAGTTAATGTTTGACAAACATGCGCCGTCACAACATACGCGCGCAACATGAGGCTGTCTGGAAGCAGCGATGTATCTTGTTTATTGTCGACCGCGATACATGATCTTGAATGAGGAGGGAAGTGAAGTGCATCAATAGGACAGGGGGGTGACCAGCGCTCACGCCCGCGATGTGGTGTCCTGCGTCGGCCATGTTGGCAGGCTGTATCAAGACTTCTAGTTTCGTTGGCGCATTTCCCGGCATATGCGTGAACGTGTCTAGATTGATTGTACTACCGTATAATTCTACGAGAAACATAAAATCTCATTTGTTACTCGCGATTTAATGCTTCGACGGCTTTTGGACTTGGACTGCGAAGCTGATGATCGACATTAAAGGCAATGCCAGCAAGCCGGGGTAATTACTTCATTACACTAATTACCGTTAATTATTTCATCTTCTTCAATGCTATGACGTATTCGTGGTCGATGCTGTATTCAGAACCCGTAAGCTCGCGGGTCAGGTCAAGTGCCGGGGTCAGCAGCTCGGACTCTACAGATACTCGTGGAAGCACCTTACGACGGACAGCGAATACTCAATATCATCGATATTCAGAACGTAACGGTGATGAGACCAATACGCAACGTAAAGTAAAAATACACATCACACACCAACATGGAACGAAAAGTAAAACACATTCAAAAGTGACGTATTCTTACCTTACGGGTTAAAGTAGTAGATGTGGTGGCGGACATCGTGTCACCCGTAACTAGATTAGTTATAGGCGTAAGTAGTAGTATCTTAGTTGTCCTGTACTAAGTGTGCGCAGCTAGCTAATAGCATTCTACTCATGAAGTGCATGCTATAAAAGTGAGCATGTGTTTGGTGGACAGGTCGGTGGACGGATACGGCCGGATCAGACTGGCCGGCGACGCCACCGTGACGACCATCCGGGCTTTCATCCGCTACGTACGCAGTTTCCTCGCCTGCATGCGGACAACGCTCTGGGCAGGAGCGACACTAGCGCGTCGTATGCTACTACGGAGGAAGAAGGTGGGTCATACACCGCGGCAATGGGGGGGTGCCGCGACACAGGACGGGGGTTCCGTTCGAGAAGAGTGTCGACTCATCACGGAGTGAAAGATTCGTGATTTACCATAATTACGTAAAAGCATCGATGCGTTTGAAGCTGACGGGGTTTTTCCCTGCGGTAGTGACGCCTTGTGTATTATAACTGTGAAGCGGTTATACGTACGCCTTCGTCTTCTAACCTTTGGCTACGAGTTAAAATACTGCATTGGGAACTTCTAACGACGTGATAGAAGACAATAATATTATGACATATACTACACATTCCGTGAGGTTTACTATCAACGTATACTGGGCATGTAGATAGTATACTCGATGTCGCATACTTCCTTAAGGCCTGCTCCACGCCGACCCAATGGGCCTGCAGACTGAAGACAGCAGTGTGGTTGAAGAAAGTGTTGGCTGCAGACCGTGGGGCTGCAGTCGATAATTCCGCCGGTAAACATGAACTCTTTTTTAAGAGGTAATTATTATCTGGCAAATTAATTTTGACTAAAAATCTGTGTACACGAGGGAATCATGCGTCGGATTGCCACCCGTCCGTCCGTCCCGGTGTTATAGTGTTTGAACTAGCGCCTTGTTTCAGACCCGGGAACGGGCGGTGACGTACGGTTGTCTGTCAACGTTGTTAACCTATGCAGTAAACAAGCTGCATAGACACAGACTGTCACTGGAGCGCACGGTAAGATGTTGGGGAATTGGGAAGTGATCGCGGTTTTATTTGTGGGAGTAGGGTTGGGGGATGTCGTGTGGGAGGATAGAAATGAATGAGCATGGGGTAGTGTGATGACAGGTTGTAGATGGGGAAGAAAAAATGATAATACTGTCGTGGGAGACGGAGCGGATATAAACTCTTTGAGATTTCTTATTCGTATGAAATTAATTAAGAATGAAGCTGTATAGGGAAATTGTTGAGTGGTTGTATTGACAGCGGTCGCGCAGAAACGCAGTTCTTACTTTTGCCATTTGAAATTACATAACATTTACGCGTAAGCCACGAATGACGGTTAGAATTGCTATCATGTAGCACTAAAAGGACGTTAACGTTACCCTGACCAGGCAAGCAAACATGCGGGCGCGATCGTACTTAGAGAAAGCCGTGCGCCGTGTAGCTTATATTGATACTTTCGCAGCAGGCAGACGTCAGGCATGACTACTGCTTTCCATGTAAAGAAGTCTGGGCCAACGCGAGATTCCGGCTCTATGGTATGAGTGGCTATATATATATATATACATATATATTTGGGCTAACCAGGCTTGCTGTGCGAGCGGCGCCAGGCATCTCTTCCTTAAGGTTCCGCCCGTGATGTCTTTTCTATATAAAGCATCTATATCTACTATAGGCTTATACGTGAGATTAGAAAACTTGAATACCAACATACAACATACTATATACATATCTTCATGTCAGACACTCTTTCACTACACAACATCAACGCAAAAACTGAGCGCGCGCGAGAGTGGAAGAGGAAGATAATAGAAAAGGAAGGGAGAGCTAACGATATAAGAAGGGGATGGGGCGAGAGGGGGAGATACGGAACGAAAGCTATCGATAATTAGAGAGTGGTGTGTGTGTGTGGTGGTGTGTGTGTGTGTGTGTGTGTGTGTGTGTGTGTGTGTGTGTGTGTGTGTGTGAGTGGCTTGTTGATGTGTGTGGTGTGTGTGTGTGTGTGTGGTGTGATGGCTGTGTGTGTGTGTGTGTGTGTGTGTGTGTGTGGTGTGTGTGTGGTGTGTGTGTGGTGGTGTGTGTGTGTGTGAGTGTGTGTGTGTGAGTGTGTGTGTGTGTGTTGTGTGTGTGTGTGTGTGTGTGTGTGTGCGAGTGTGTGTGTGGTTGTGTGTTTGTGTGGTGTGGTGTGTGTGTGTTGTGTGTGTGTGTGTGTGTGTTTGTGTGTGGGGAGGAGAGAGTGGATGTGTGTGCGTGTGTGGTGTGTGA
>NW_014577793.1:84029-85912 GCF_000485595.1 Priapulus caudatus | reverse complement strand
TATGTGTGTGTGTGTGGTGAGTGTGTGTGTGTGTGCTGTGTGGTGTCGTGTGTAGTTGTGCGTGCGTGCCGTGCCTGCGTGTGTGTGTGTTCGTGCCGTTCGCGCGCGCCGCGCGCGCGCGTGTGTGTGTGTGTTTGTGTTTGTGTGTGTCTGTGTGTGTTTCGTGCGTTGTGTGTGTGTGGTGCTGCCTGTGTGTGTGTGTGCTGTGGTGTGTTGGTTCGTGCGTGTGTGTTCAGTGGCGTGTGTGTGTTGTGTGTGTATTGTTGCGTGCGGGCGTGCCTGCCGTGTGTGTGTGTTCGTGCGCGCGCGCGTTGTGTGTGTGTGGTGTGTGGTGTTGTGTGTTGTGTGTGTGGTGTGTGTGCTGTTCGTGCGTGGTGTGTGTGTGGTGTGTTTCGTGTGTGTGTGTGTGCGCTGATGTGTTGTGTGCGCTGTGTGGAAGTAGTGTGTTTGTTTGTGCAGTGCGTGCGTGGCGCGGCTGTGTGTGTTGGTTCGTGCTGTGCGCGCGCGCGCCTGCTCGCGCGTGTGTTGTGTTGTGTGTGTGTGTGTGTGTGTGTGTGTGTGTGTGTGTGTTGTGTGTGTTCGTGCCGTGTGTGTGTGTGTGTTTCTGTGTGTGTGTGTGTGATCGTGTGTGTGTCGTGTGTGTGTGTGTGTGTGTTTGTCGGTGCGTGCGTGCCTGCGTGCGGCCGCGCGCGCTGTGCTGTGTGTGTGCTGTGTGTGTGTGTGTGTGTGTGTTCGTGTGTGCTGTGTGTGTGTGTGTGTGTGTTTCGCTGCGTGTGTGCTGTGGGATCGTGTTGTGTGTGTGTGTGGGTTCGTGCGGGCGGATGGGTAGAATAGTTGTGTGTGGTGGTGTGTGTGTGTTGCTGTGTGTGTGTGTCGTGTGCGTGCATCCGTTATATAATCGTGTGTGTGTGTGTGTGTGTGTGTGTGTGTGTGTGTGTGTGTGTGTGTGTCTGTGTCGCCAGTCTGCTTTCGTTGATAGAGAGCACGAATTCCAAAAACGTAAAGAGAACTCGAGAGAGTTGCGTCCGAGACGGAGAAACATTTCAACGATGACCAATATCCATATATTCCTCGCCAATGTCGTAGATTTGATTACGTAACAGCGTTAGGGATTGTGCGCGCGTCGTACGGCGTCGCTATAACACTGCCCGACGTAACGTCTTTAGATCCGTCTGCGTAAACCAAACGTTAAACTAACGCATCTCTTATTTGCCGTCAGGGGAACATTTAAAACAAGAGAACGACGACGATTCGATTACCTAATCGATCGTCGGTTTCGAGCGGTTGGGGATTCGTGAAGTTCCAAAGAAGATTTCACTCACGAGAGTTCTCTGCCTCTTTCTCCCCATCGTGTCTCTTCTCGCCCCGTCAAATATCCCTTGTCTTTTTCACTTGTTTTCTCTTTTTAAGGTAAAAGAGAGATTATGTTGTGTTATTTGCTGGGGTTGCTTTTTCAGTTCCATTTGAAGTTGTGTTAATTTCTGGGGGTTCTTTTTCAGTTCCATCTGGAACACCAGTAGACGTTACTATCGTCGCAACGGGATCCCAGTCGCTAGAGGTCACCTGGAGGGTAAGCGCACAGAGATGGTGTTAACAGATTATATTCAACAAATAGTGTACAGTGGCTTCAGTTAGGAGAAGGTGGCTGCGTGCGGATATGTCACGTACACTAAAGCAGTGGTCGAAGGTTCATTCGTTCCTTCGTTCATACCTGCATTCACGCATTTATTTATCCATCCATCCATCGATCCATTTATTCAATCGTTCGTTCTTACTTTCGTTCATTCGTTCGGTCGGTCCGTCGTCTGATCGTCCGTCCGTTCCTTCCTTTCTTGCTTCCTTCCTCGATTCTATCCTTGTTTCCCTTCTACCTCCCCCCGCTT
>NW_014577793.1:77540-80670 GCF_000485595.1 Priapulus caudatus | reverse complement strand
CTTTCCTCCGTTTCTCTATGTGATCATCGCACGGTGTATGTGTATATTGCAGCCACCGAGGCGAGTACAGCGTAACGGGGAACTGAAAGGTTACTACGTCGGCTACAAGGTTCGTAACTCCTCGCTGCCCTACCAGCATCACACAGTGCCGTACGGAGGCGACAGCGAGGAGCAACACGTCATCAGCAACCTGCACAAGTTCACCTATTACAGTGTAGTCGTTAGCGCCTACAACCGCCGCGGTACGGGCCCCAGCACAGAGCCGCATGACATCAGAACGATGGAGGACGGTGAGTGACAGACGAGGGACGCCGGGAGAGGGTGAGAGAGGGAGAGGGGAGAGGGAGAGAGGAGGCGAATCTTTACTGTTTCCGCGGGGAGGGGAGAGGAAGGTGGGAGGGTGGATAGGAAGGTGGGAGGGTGGATAGGAAGGTGGGAGGGTAGAGAAAATAGTGGGAAGGAGAGAGGAAGGTTGTTATAAAATATCAGTGTTTAAGCAATCTGAGCATATAGTCAATTTGATTTTATGACATATAGAAACTGCTGCACAATTAAGCCACAGTTCACAAAGAAAATAGCTTTTAATCAAGTTTAAAAATATACATTACAATGAAAACGACATGAATTACATATTTCCGCACGTGTATATATATATTCCTCAATATCAACGTCAAAACATCACAAATTGTAAATAAAATATTAAGCTATCCAAATCTGCGGATATATGCACACATAATTACAATATATATATAGTGTTAATTTCTTAATACAAACATACCAGATAAACATTATTTTTATATAATACTAGTATACACGTATACATATATATCTACATCAAATCACAAATTTACCTATATATACTTTGCAGAAGTATTTAAAAACAGTTAGGCCAAACAAAAAAATAGGTGTGTTTCCGGTCGACCGACCGTCCCTAGATTATTAGGGACGACCCTAAACTTTTTTTCCCCCCAAAAAAAGGTTTTTTAATTTGAAATCTGACAGACAAAACTTGAGATTTTTTACTACAAACACGTTCTGGACTTGCTTACTAACTTATCCCTACCTATACACCACTTTATAGCATGCATCAGAGGGATATTAGGAACCGAATAAAAACAAAAATTAAAAAAATCCCTACTTACCTATCCTACTTTTGTTTTCGATGCAATAAGATACACACCTATTTTTTGGCCTTATGACCAAGAGCTGACCTTACCTTAATCAGGAGCTGAGCTTTATTATAAGGCAGGGCACGAAATTCAGATATTTTTTCACTAGCCCAGAGGGCTGGTAACAGCAATTTTACAGCAGCATAATTTACCAGCCCTCACAAATTTTGTTCGTAAAATCAATGTCATGTTTCACGCTTGCATTCTCGATTTCAAATTTGAAAAAAGTTGATAAATTATGGCGTGATATCCTTCAGGTAAAACAGTAATGTAGGCTACTTGCTCATTAATGCTATTAATAAAAATGTAGGTGCTCGCTAAAATGGCTGAAACTACCGGCTCGGAGGGCCGGTGTTTTTGCCAATGTTACTGGTCTTCCCCTTACCCCCCTAAAACGCCCCCAGCGACACTCAGACGTGCGCAGCCAGCGGGAGCTGGAAGAGGGGGCGGGGGCGAATTCATAATATGCATCACCAGATGGCCGCGAGAGGGCAGTAGGGAACAGTCAACATCAATGGCGTACTATTTCTTATTTCATTTATGACTTTCCAAAAAACCAACTAATATCAATGGATTTCCAGGTAATTTACTGCGGAGAGCAAGTAGTATCAGTCCGTAAATGGCGCGCGCAAATACGCAGATAGATTTGAGAGCCGTAGCACAGGAAGATAACGGGAAATTCTCGCGCGTGGCCATGGTGAGAAACAGTCGGAAACGGCGAGTAGTGTAGCTTAAACACTGTCAGTTTTTTTCGACACTTCCTGTGAACTGACATAATGTTTCTCGATCGAAATGAACAAACAACATCTTCAACAACACCCCTGTCGATTTTAAAGGGGCTACCCCCACATTGACGAAAATGACATAGGTCTCAATCTGGACATCATCTCTATCCTTTTTGTTGGTGGTGGTGATGGTGCTGCTGCTGCTGCTGCTGTTGCTGTTGGTGGTGGTGTAGAGAGCGAGAGAGAGACAGAAAGCGGTCGTAAAAGAGAGGAGTGGAGGGTACGGTAGACCCTTGAGTGTGGTTGAAAAGGAACTGCACACTGTAGGTCATGTTGAGTGCGAACATAACGCCACTCCGATGTCATATTTGATGTCCGCAACAATAATCATGTTTAACGATCCAATTAAGCTCAAAGCCACTCGGTATTGCTTTTTAAAATGGCCGCCCTGACGGGATAGCAATTATGTAGAAAAAAAACATGTAAAATCCTATAATGGGCGCTCAGTTAAACGGATGCAAATTTGCTCTGATCACCAGGGCATTGTAACAGTGGTTGTCGCTGTTGATTTAGTTAAACACTATGCCGCAAGGTGGGGTACGCCCGCCCATTGTCCCAGCCCCGGCATCCCCGCCGTCGTTAGAATTGTGTCGGCTGTCGGCGCTCTGTGAAAGCGACGGTGACGTCGCCGCATGCTGGAGACTGGCGCCACTGCTGCGGCTTTCATTGTTTGCGGGTTTCCGTCTGTAGAGTCACGCTGTGCGTGCGCGTTACCAGCAGCTATCTATTAAAACTTCATAGCGATGAGAGATTGCTCTCTCTTTCTCTCTCTCTCTCCCCCTCTCTCTCTCTCTCTCTCTCTCTCTCTCTCTCTCTCGCTCTCTTTCTTTCTCGCTCTCAGTCTCTCTCTCTCTCTCTCTCTCTCTCTCTCTCTGATTCTCTCTCTCTCTCTTTCTTGCGCTCCACCCCGTCTCTCTAGCTCGCTCTTTCACTCTCCCGCTTTCAGTTTCGTTCTCTCTCTCTTTCTCTCTCCCTCTTTCTCTCACGGTGTCTCTCTTCCTTCACTCTCTCTCTCCTCTCGCTCTCAGATAATGTGTTTCCTCTTCTCGCTTTCCTTTCTCTCTCACTCGCTCTATCTCTCTCGCTCTCTCGCTCTCTCGCTCTCTCTTTCTCTCTCTCTCTCTCTCTCTCTCTCTCTCTCTCTCTCTCACTCTCTCTTTCTTTTTTCTCATTCTC
>NW_014577793.1:63822-77530 GCF_000485595.1 Priapulus caudatus | reverse complement strand
AGAGAGCGAGAGAGATAGAGCGAGTGAGAGAGAAAGGAAAGCGAGCAGGGGAAACACATTATCTGAGATCGAGAGGAGAGAGAGTGAAGGAAGAGAGACACCGTGAAAGAAAGAGGGAGACAGAAAAGAGAGAGAAAGAAACTGAAAGCGGGAGAGTGAAAGAGCGAGCTAGAGAGAGGGGGTGGAGCGCAAGAAAGAGAGAGAGAGAGAATCAGAGAGAGAGAGAGAGAGAAGAGAGGAGAGAGAGAGAGCGAGAGAGAAGAGAAGAGAGAGAGGAGAGAGAGAGATAAGTGAGAGAGAGAGAGGAGAGAGACGAGAGAGAGATGAGAGTGAAGAGAGAGATGAGAAGACGAAGAGAGAGATAGAGAGAGAGAGGAGAGATAGAGAGAGATAGAGAAGAGACGAGAGAGAATATGACAGACGAGAGAGAAGAGAGAGAGAAGAGAGGAGGTGAAGAGAGAGAGAGAGAGAGAGAGAGAGAGGGAGAGGGAGCAGAGGGAGAAAGGGAGAGAAAGAAGCAGATAGATAAATAGAAACAGGTAGGAACAAAGAGCGACAGGAGGATCGTTGTGGATTGTCGATCTGTACGCATGCGGTTACGGCTGTACGCACGTATAGTAGCTTGATATATTATGGCAAGTATACATCTATAATCTGAGTTTGTCCTGCAGTTACAGCTGACTGTGAGTTTGTCTTGCAGTTCCCAGCTGACTGTGAGTTTGTCTTGCAGTTCCCAGCTGACTGTGAGTTTGTCCTGCAGTTCCCAGCTGACTGTGAGTTTGTCTTACAGTTCCCAGCTGACTGTGAGTTGTCTTGCAGTTCCCCAGCTGACTGTGAGTTTGTCTTACAGTTCCCAGCTGACTGTGACTGTCTGCAGTTCCAGCTGATGTGAGTTTGTCTGCAGTTCCAGTGGACTGTGACTTGTCTTAACCACTTCACTGACTTGAGTTTGTCTTGCAGTTCCCCAGCGCTCCCCCTCAGGGAGTTCAGTGCTAGTGATGAGCTCCCGCAGCATCACCGTGGAGTGGTTCCCCGCCGCCCCTTCCGAGAGCCTACACGGAATCCTGCAGGGCTACAAGATCATCTACCGCCCAGCGACACCGCACGACGACGACGTTGACGATGGTAAGCGTCGTCGCTGTAACCATGGCGACGATATCGGCAGGGCCGTAGCTAGCATGGGGTGCAAGGAGGATTGCCCCCCCCCGGAGAAATGTAGATACAATACATGGTCAATGGCGGTCACCTTCCCAGAACACACTACGCATGTGTCTTTGCCCCCTTCAGGCGAAAAGGGTTAGCTACGCTCCTGCATAAAGCGACCGGAATCACTGTTGTTCACTCTGTTTCAGTAGGTTCTTTCTGTACATTGTTGTCATCCCGGTTTTTCCCTTAGGCGCATATCGGTTTAGCTCCGTGAGCATTTTCCTGGTTTCCCCGTCGGTTTTCCCTGAGGGGGTTCATGTTGTTAGCTCCTAGAGATCCCTGTCATCCCTCGTCGGGAAACTGTGTGTGCGACTGCGCAGAAACAAGAGTTTCTGATTCAAGTAACAATAACGTGCCGGGGGTTGAAACTGTCAGATTCCCATCCATGAATCCTCCTCGCTTATTGTATATGTAATCATGGGAAATAACCGATTTATTGCTGAGTTGGTTCGCGCCTGCCAGCTAGACCGCAGAGTGCTTCATGTTTCAGTGGTTTCTTCTGCTGCTGTTGCTACTGCTGCTGCTGCTGTTACTGCTGCTGCTGCCTGCTGCTGCCTGCTGCTGCTGCTTTTGTTGACTGCTGCTGATTGCTGACTACTTTTTCTTTCTGCCTTGCTGCCTTAGCTTCTGTGTTGTTGTTTTGGCGTGCTGCCTGCTGCTGCTGCTCGGCTTTTTGTGTTGTTGATGCTGCCCTGTGCCGTGCCCTGTTGTCCTGCTGCTGGCATGCTTCGTTGTGCTCTGCTTTTGTGTTGTTGTTGATGCTGCCTGCTACTACTACTGCTGTGCTGCTGCCTGCCCTGCTACTAACTACTGCTGTGCGTTGCTGCTAACTGCTGCTTCTACCGCTGCTTCTGTTGTTGTTGCTGCTGCTACTGCTGCTGCTACTTCTTTTTCTTCTGATGCTGCTACTGCTTCTGTTATAAAATATCAGTGTTTAAGCAATCTGAGAGCATTATAGTCAATTATGATTTTATGACAATATAAGAAACTGCTGCACAATTAAGCCACAGTTCACAAAGAAAATTAGGCTTTTAATCAAGTTTAAAAATTAGACCATATACAATGAAAACGAGCGATGAACGTTACATATTTCCGCACGTGTATATATAATATTCCCTCTACATAATCAACATCAAAAGATTAGACATCACAATTGTAAATAAAATATTAAAGCATCCAAAATTGCGGAATATATGCACACATAGATTACCAATATATATATAGTGCTTATTTCTTAGAATACACAACATTTCACCAGAATAACATTATTTTTTATATAAACTATACACGTATACATATATATCTACATCAACATCACCAAATTACCTTACACTTTCAGAAGGTAAATAAAAACAGATAGCGCCAAACAAAAAAATAAGCGTGTGCTTTCCGCCGTCGACGCACGTCCCTAGATTATTAGGACGACCGCTAAACTTTCCCCCCCAAAAAAGGTTTTTAATTTGAAATTCTGACAGACAAAACTTGAGATTTTACTACAACACGTTCTGGACATTGGGTCTTACTCAACTTATCCCTACATATACACCATTTATAGCATGCATCAGAGGATATTAGGAAAACCGAAATAATAAAAAATTAAAAAATATCCGCCTACTTACCACCCTACTTTTGTTATCGAATGCAATTAAAGATACACACCTATTTTTGGCCTTATGGTACAAGAGCTAATAACACTTAACAGGACGAGCTATTATAATAGCAGGCGCGGGGGCCACGAACTTCAGGATATTGTTTCACTAGCCCCAGAGGGCTGGTAACATGCAATTTTACCAGCAGCATAATTTACCAGCCCTCACAAATTTGTTTCGTAAATCAAATTGTCATTTTCCACGCTCTGCATCTCTCGATTTCAAGATTTGTAAATGTGATTAATTTATGGCTGAATCCTTCAGCGTAAAAAGTAATGTAGGCTACTTACTCATTAAGGCCTATTAATGCTATTGAATAAAAACTGTATGGTGCTCCGCCCATTAAAATGCTGAAACTACCGGCTCGGAGCGGCCGGTGTTTTGCCATAATGTTACTGGTCCTCCCCTTACCCCCTAAAACGCCCGCAGCCGAACACCTCAGAGTCAGACGTGCGCAGCCCAGCGGGCGGTGAAAAGAGGGGCGGGGGCCGAAACATTCATATACATCACCAGAGGCGCGAAGAGGCAGTAGCGGACCAGTCAAAACATCAATTCGTACTATTTCTTATTTAATTTATTGACTTGCCAAAAAACCAACGAATATCAATCGGATTGTCCAGGTAACTCTTAACATCTGAGAGCAAGTATAATTACGTCCGTAAATGAGCGCGCGCAAATACGCAGAATAGATTTGAGGGCCGGAGCACAGGAAGATGACGGAAATTCCGCGCTGGCCATGGCTGAGTCAAAACAGTCTCGAAACCGGCGAGTAGTGTAGCCTTATCAAACAACTGTCAGTAGTTTATCGACACTTCCTTGTGAACTGACATATATGTTTCTCTCCAGAACACTTAACCAAACAACACTTCAATCAACACCCCTTCGATTTTTAAAGGAGCTACCCCCACATTGACGAAAATGACATACGGTCTCCAATCTGGGACATCAGTCTCTATCCTTTTGTTGCGTGGTACGTGATGTCGCTGCTTGCTGCTGCTGTGTTTGCTGTTTGGTGGGTGCTGATGTGCTGCCTGTAACCCCACCAACTGTGTGACTAACGTCAATACACCGGTATTCTAACCCTAGCAAATACCCGTTTCCATGGAGCTAGGTGCTGTAGCTGCTGGTTAGTGGTGTGATGCTGCCTGCTGCTGCTGCTGCTGTGCTGCTGCTGCTTGTCGTTCGGGTGTGGTGGTGATGCTGCTGCTGCTGCTGCTGCTGCTACTGTTGGTGGTGGTGATGCTGCTGCTACTGTTGGTGATGCTGCTGCTGCTGCTGCTGCTGGTGTTGGTGGTAGTGCTGGCGGTGATGTAAACATAGCATTAGGTACAGTGAGTGTAGAAGCTCGTCGTGGTTTAAGCTGGGTTTAACAGTCCGCAGGGGAAGCAATCTTCTTTTCTTCCGGGGCGCAGCGACGCCAGATTGGATCGCACTTAACACCTAATCACACCCCACTCACGTGCAGTTCGTCTTTAATTAAAGTGGATGGAGCTGTGGCTGAGGCGACGATGACGATGACGACTAAGCCATTCCCGTCTCCGGCAATTCTCGGCGGCTCGACAATTTATTCTAAATTCTCGTTCGCGTGAGAGAGTTGAGACGCAGCGTTTTAATTTTCTGTTGGCCGAAGCGCGGATCCTTGTCACCGACAATTAAGCTGCTAATCTACATCGGCCTATAATCGTGTTCTACTAGCGGTCTGTCGGTTTGTTAAGCGTTGTCAAGCGACGATGTACTGGCAGTTATTATATGACGTTTAGTTTATGCGCGTTTGTCTGCGGATGGAATCGTTACATATTCGCACGCGCGCGCGACAACCTCTCGTCTTAATCAACGACACGAATCGAAGACTGCATTCATCTATGAATTCCGTTTTCGATTTTGCCCCCCCCCCCCACACACACACACATACACTCCCGTCACCCGGTCACCCTAACCGCACCACAGCCTTGTGTACTGTGTGAGGGATCCACTCCTCACTATTAACTCTATGGTTATCCTGTGCTCCACTAGCGTAGCCGAAATACTATAACCAGCCGGAAAGTGCTACAGATGTAATCATGCAGGATCTAGTGAATAATAATAGATCTATTCTTATTCTAATTTCTATGCTTATTTTACTGTTCTATTATTCTATTCTATTCTTATTCTATTATTCTTCTATGATTATTCGATTATTATTCTATTAGATCTACTATTATTCTCTCCTGATGTAATGGATAGACTGGAACTAGCTCCCACTGTCTGTTTCCACAGGCGGTCCCTATGAGAAGGTGCAGTCGACGACGAGTTTGTCGGCGACCATCTACAGCCTGCGCAAGTTCACCAACTACAGTGTGGAGGTGCTGGGATACAGCCGGGTCGGCGATGGCGTGCCCAGCCGACCGTTCTACGTCAGGACGCTGGAGGATGGTGAGACAGCCAGCATGAGATATATATATATATGTGGAGAGAGAGAGAGAGAGGGGAGCGGGGGAAGGGTAGAGGTGTGGAGGTGCTGGGATACAGCCGTGTCGGCGACGGCGTGCCCAGCCAACCGTTCTACGTCAGGACGCTGGAGGATGGTGAGACAGCCAATGGGAGAGAGGGAGTAAAGAGAGAGAGAGAGAGAGAGAGAGAGAGAGAGGAGAGAGATGGAGTGAGAGAGAAAGAGGGCGAGGGGGAGAGAGAGTAGCGAGATAGAGGGAGAGAGGGGGATAGATATGAAGAGAGAAAGAGAGAGGGGGAATGAGTGAGAGAGAGAGGGATCGAGAGAGGGGGAGCAAGAGAGAGGGGGAGTGAGAGAGAGAGAGAGCGTAAGTGTATGCGTATGTGTTCGCATAAATGTATGCGTGCGTGCATGAGTGAATGTGTGCGTGCGTGCATGAGTTAATGTGTGCGTGCGTACTAGATTGCGTGCATGCATACTAGCACGCATGCATGCATGTGTGTGTATGCATGCTAGCGTACATGTGTGAGTGCATGCGTGTGTGCGTGACGAGCGTAATACGCTCTACATGAGCCACGCAAACGTCATTTGCTAAAATGAAGTTTGTGGAAGATAATTCACGTGGGATTTCTGTTGTTTTTCGAAAAATCGAGAATAACTACCAATAATGCGCGAATATTAATATGGAAATTACGAGGGTAAGCAGACAAAGATGAGATATATTTAGGGAGACAGAGAGATAGAGAGGAAGGGAGGGAGAGAGAGAGATAGAGAAAAAGAGAGGGGGAAGGGAGAGAGAGAGATTATGTGCGAGAGAGAGTTTGGTTTGTTTCTCACAATTCCACAATTCGTTATATAATTATAATATCATATTAGCTATTTATTATCTATAATCATTATATTGTATCATCTACCTATTATATATATATGTATACATATATATATATATATATAATAACATTATTCATGTATTCTATGACCCCGTTTCCCCCACGGTCTCTCACTGCGTGACTCCATCGTGTTTCAGTGCCAGAAGCGCCCGCGGCAATCAAAGCTCTGGTCTCGGCTGACCACTCGATCATGGTATCGTGGCTCCCTCCAGTAGCTGCCAACGGCATCATCACGAAGTACACGCTCTATATGCGATATTGGAACGACGGCAAAGAGGTAAGGCAACACGCAGGCGCGTTACGCTTAAAATTCTAGATCGCTATACGATGCAGATATTGACTGGTTATCGATCACACGGCACGGGCGATGCGAAGATTTGATCAGGTGAAGTTTACGGAATTCGACACGTTCGTCATTTTGTATCGTTTTTTTCCCATTTTCGGTTGTAGTCGAATGAGAAAACTTGGAGAGAAGGATTGAGACGTGTCAGTCTATGTTTTATAATAATTTCTTAGTCATGGTGAAAGTTGTCGTTCATCGATTTCCGTAATATCTCTGACCGGATCTCCGCAATTTAGCCGAGCCCATGTATGAATGGTCTGTAGGCAGTACAATATTCGAGACACCTACATGTGTGCGTGTGTGTCGGTGGGTTGCCGGACAGTACGATTGCTTGTTCATATTTATAATGCTATCGTCCTAACACTAACCGCACTATCCTGAACCAAAAACGTATATATACGTAACTATTTATACGAAGGTTTAACACGCTATAGCTAGTACGTACTGCGTAGTTAGTGTCAGGACCCCAACACTAACTCATAAAGATGTTCTTGTGATGAATCCCTCTCACACACCTTACCCGGTAGAAATCCAATTCACATTGACGGGTGCTACCTAGTCTGTGACCATTGTCGCGGTGTTTAGGGGTATGTGGTCGTTAATCTGGTTCGTGGCTGCTCCGGTGGCATGCCTGCTTGCGCACGTCAGTCACTTCTCAAAACGTGGAGACAGACTAGGTATCGCCATGGTAATTAGTTTGCTGCGACCCTAGTAGCTAATCAAGTCACCGTATGCTCATGTGTCTGCACCTGTTCGTGTGTAGACTAACGCGATAATAATCGTGATATTAATCGAGTTAGCGTGGTGGTAATCGTGTGGTGCTAACATCGGTGATTGGCGGGTTAACACCTATCAAATCGTTGAACTCGTGTGATTGTTTTCTCGACATATATTGTCATCACTTCTCTGCAAGATTTCGTCAGAATATATATATATATATATATATATAATCAATCGATCTGTTCTGACGATTCCCGGCCGTATATTTACCTTTGTTTTGAAAGCAGACGAGGGTGCACAAATATAAGAGGCTGATCAACCACGCAACGAGCCACTGTATGTATCTCCCGCTTCTTAGCTTGGCTAGTTATGTATGTAACCTCCTCACGTGCATGCCGCTGCATGTTAGCCTGCTCTAGGAGTGACCAGGTGTACTGCTCCTGATCAGTCCGTGAACATGGACAGTTCCCTGTAGTGCGGGAGCAAAGGGGGCCCACACACGCGGATGGAGCTACACAGTCTTAGCCCGCGACGCCAAGAACTCTACGCACGTTGAGTTTCACGTCGTAAGGAGTCCTGACACTGCGTTAACCATGAGAAACGTTTGTGGCCTTTCTCGCGAGAAGGTAACTTGTAGTTAGCTGCATGTACGTGTGAGCTTAAATGCCTAGCATAGCAGTAGCGTAACGTGTAGTGATAGCTGCAGTTGTGTGTCGCATATATATATAGTTATATACATCGTCGGGTGATGTCTCCTGTTTAAACAGTTGTGTGTCGCATATATATACATCGTCGGGTGATGTCTCCTGTTTAAACAGTTGCTGGGTGTGGACGGCGCAGTCGCATACACGCGATATCACGATGATTGGAAGGGATTTCAGTGATTGATATTAAAACAATACCACTCATGTAGTAATGCATACATTTACGCTCATGTTTTTGGGTGCACACACTCCCTGTCTGCACTGGCACAGATATCCACCCCCCACTGCGGCACGAGCATACGCACTCTCCGCTCCCTTTTCGAGCACCCTATCCACGCACACACTACATGCCACACAGCACACCAGCGCACACGCAACATTCACTCTCCTCTCTCTTGATCTCTCAATACAGCACATGACGCCGCACGCACGAGACACTCTCGTCTCAATGCACACACAACGCGACCCCAGGTACTCGCAAACGCAAATTCGTGTCTGGTGATTTTGTAGTTATTTAGGTTATTTACTGGTCCGGATAGTGGTATCAGCACGGCGGATGCCGACGTTATAGCATAGGGCTTGAATTACGTTTGCTTCGCGGCTTAACCAACCGCGTCGACTGCCCGTAATCACCGATCACAGACTTCGATGTCGAAAAAAAGGGGTAAAGTGTCACACTTCTTCGCGGAAAAATTTCAATGATACGTTATTTTCAATCGCGCACAGCCGCCTGATAATATTGCGCGCCGGAATCCCTCGACATCGTCCGCATGCAACTGCTCTCGACTCCACGATCGTAACATTCGGCACACCTGGTAATTCCACTGTCGGACTAAATAGCCAGTGCGCAACGGCGGTTGTTCGTGCAACCGCGAATCATTTTTGTCTGGCTGCGGCGATTAGGGATTACTGTGGTGGTTAGGAACAGCGGGCCGTGACCTTGGATGCGTTAATGGCTCGCCTTCTAATGCTGCGTTGGTCGCCGCTGTAACCGGGTGTAGAGCTATAGCAATATTGTGCCTGTGCATGTGGCTTGCAGGCCAATCGCTAATCCTATCACACTTATACGCCGTCTTCTCGGGAGCGGGGATGCGCATGCTCTTCATATAGCAAATAGATTAAAGAAGAGTTGAGAAGAGTGCAGATATATATATTTATATATTAGCGATGAAGTTTGTATAGAGAAGAGGGAAAGAGAAGAAAAAAGATAAGGATACGGAGATGGAGCAGAGAGAGAGAGAGGAGAGGCAGAGAAGAGAAGAGAGAGAGAGATACCCCACCCGACTGATGCAGAGTAAGAGAGAGAAGAGAGAGAGGAGAGACGAGAGCGACGAGAGAGAGACGCGACGAAGAGATAGAGGAGAGAGCCGGAGAGAGCAGGAGAGGAGAGAGAGAGATGGAGAAGAGAGCAGAGAGAGAAGCGAGTGAGAGACGAGATGAGATGAGAGAAGAGAGAGCAGGAGCGCAGAGCAAGGAGACGCGAGAGAAAAGAGAGAGAGAGAGTTCCGAAGACGAGATCGAAGAGAGAGAGACACACATAATGCATATTTATCAGATGTGAGCGTGCATAAAGTTTGTTTTCAGCAGAAACTGCTGGTGCAGAGTAACTAACGGTAAATTCCCATTCTTTGCTGACTAATAGGCGCTTTCTGTAAGACCGCTGTAGCGAACGACGTATAATACAAGGCAGTTCGTGCAGCTCGGGCGGACCATGCGTGATTCTGTGGCAAAATACTTTTACATACCAAATGCTAACACATTCGATCGAGGCAAGAAGTCATTATGATACCATTGATCTTAGCAACTATGTAACTTCAAAAACGCATATTATACACATACACCCTCACAACATACAAAGCTCTAAACCTTAACTCCTCCGAAACACTCAGCTCCAACGGTCCGTTAAGCTCTAAACCCCTAACCACTCAACACGCTAGAGCCACAACAGTAAGCCCCTAGTAACCCTAACACTAGCACAACCCTGACCCCTAACCTGAACACCTACAACAAACCCAACCTAACACTAGCAGCATAACCCTCTAACCCCTCGACCCTGACCAGCCTTGTACTGGGACACCAGAGTACCTCCACTCACCGTAACCGTTAAGTAAACCGTCTTGACAGATCTTCCTGCCCGTCTAACAACAATCGTATGTCCGAGACAGATAGTATTCAAGCCAGAAATCAAAAGAATCACGCCGGGACTCATCTACGACTGCCGAACATTCTTCTCGCCCAGGATCCAAAGGATTGCTCACAACCGAGTGCGCGATTCACAAGTCAGCTATAGACTCGCCCACTATCGGGCGACTGTCTGCCTCAATACAAAAATCATTGAATCCTCGGCATGCATCTGAATTTTAAGGACGGGGACGAGTGCGATGCCCGACTCAGATTGACGCTGGCGCCGGTGAGTAGACCTCACGTATGGGAAGCGGAATAATCTGCGCCAGGGATACAGAAAGCTAACATGGAGCTGTCAGGAGTGACAGCTGTGACGTTGACGGAGGCGAGGGAAGAGGAGCACGTGGACTTGCACTAATCACGAGGACCAGCAGTGATCGGCTATGGGTGACCGTTCAGCATGACTCGTAGGCAACATCCGAGTATGGTGACGATCACCCAGGAACAGCGTAAGAACAACATCGGTTATGTGACTTCGACGAGACGTGTACCATGTCATCGGTAGTGACGTACACCAGCAACGGTCGGTAGCAAACATCGTATGAGGCAGAGAATGACTGTCACATGTAAGAGCAGGAGACGCGTAGCAAATCAATCTGTGAATGTACAGTCCAGCAGACTTGCCGCTAGCATTACATTCGTATGTAGCAGTCCCCGACAAGGACGTGTGGTCGCATGAGATATCGGTTATCGCGATGACGCGTATCAACAGGCGGAGACAACGGTGAGACGTAGGGATCCAAACCATGGGCATGCGGATATGAGGGCGGAGACTGCCACGGGGCACCACGACGTGACGAGGGAAGTGTTCCTGCCGGTGCTCAAGCGGGTATAGAGGAGACGAAGATGGGGAGAAGCGAGCAGAGGCGATGTAAGACGCTCGGTGACGTGTCAAGGGATTATTGGGCGCGAACTCGGAAGCAGGTGCGGGTGGGTGCCGAGGCGTAGGCAACACAATCTAGATGAATGATGATCGTCAGCAGACGTGTAGCAGTATCGGTATAGTGGTACGTCACACGGGACGTTAGCAGTACATCGTATGTGACGCTCAAACCACGAAGCGCGTAGAAACAATCTGGTGGTTTGACGTCACAGCAGAACGCGTATCTAACACTGCAGCTGGTATGACGGTCACATGACAACGTAGGCACAGCAATCGTGGCTGACGTCACACTCAGGAACGCGTAGGCAATCATCGGTATGTAGACCAGCAGGAAGGCACCGTGTAGCAACATCTGGTATGTGAACGTCAGCAGACTATGGATGAAAAGCGAACCAGCAAGCATCTAGTATGTGACGTCACAGTAGTAACGTGTAGGCAATCTATCGTAATAGTGAGCGTCAGCATCAGAAACCGGACTAGCGAAACCATCGGTATGTGACGTGGCAGCAAGAATCAAGACCGGCCGTAGCAAAACCAATGCCGGGTAAAAAATGTGATCATCATCGGGTCGACGCGTAGCAGGACATCGGCTGGGGTGACTGTCAAGCAAAGACAGAGCGTAGCAACATAGCGGTGGAGGCGACGTCACCATAGACGCGTAAGCAATACATCGTGCTGACGTCACCAGAACGGGCGTAGCAAACGATCTGTATGTGACCGTCACAGGGTATCCGATATGATGCAAAATCGGGTATGTGACCGTCCGAACCGACGGCGGTGAAGCAGACAATCGGTATGGTGCACCGTCCACACAGACGGCATAATTGGAAAGCGTGTAGCAAACAATGCGTATGTGACGTCAAGACCGCGTATAAAAAAATTCAAACATCTGTATGTGACGTGCACAGACTAATCAGGACGACGTAGGCAAACATCTGTATAGTGACGTCACAGACGCGCTAGACAAACAATACTGTATAGTGACTGTCACATCAAGTACGCGTAAGGCAACATACTGTAAGTGATCGGTCACGAGACCGCATAGCCAACATCTGGTATGTGAGCTGATCACAACGACGCGTAGCCAGCCATCGTAATCTAGCGTGTCCACAGACCGCGTAGCAATCCATGCAGTAATGTGACGTCAACAACAGACCGTAGGGCAACAGTCGGTGGGGTGACGTACACACAAGACTGCGTAGGTGCCAAAATACATCGGTGGGTGAATCGTTCAGCCAGATCCGGCGTAGGGCAGACATCGGTGGGCTGACGTCACAGGACTGCGTAGCAAACAGTCTGTAGTGTGACGTCCACCAGGAACGCCTGTAGCAACATCGTGTAATGTTGACGTGCAACAACGACGCCGTAGAGCAAGCATCTCGTCAGTGTGACGGCTTTCAGCAGACGCGTAGCAACATCGTCTAGTGTAACGTCACATGGGACGCGGTGCTCAACATCGGTGGGGCTTGACGTCACAACAGCAAGGCACGCGTAGCAATCATCTGCCCGGGTATGCTGACGGCACAGGAGCCATTAAAGCTTAAGCAAGCATCGGCTAATGTGACGTCAAACACACCTACACCCCCAGCAGACAGCGTAGCGAACCTCTGTAAAAATGTGACGTCGAGCATGACGCCGTAGCAACATCAGGTGGGCTGACCGGCACATCCCCGCCAGGACCACGTAAGGCCAACAACGGTGATTGGACGTGCACCAGGACGCGTAGCAACATCTGTATGTGACCTTAGTCACAGAGCGCGTATCAAGACATGCGGGTATGTGATGCGTCCAGTCCAGACTGCCGTAGCAACATTCAGGTAATGTGACAGTCAACAGGCAGACGCGTAGCAACAATCGGGGGTGATGCTGAAATCTTCACACGTACCGCGTAGTCAAAGCATCGGTAATTGACGGTCACAAGCAGATGTGTATTAGCAACATCTGTTTAATGTGAAGCGTCACACATCAGATGCGATTAGCAAACATCCGGTATGCTGGAACGTCATCACAGATGGCGTAGCAACATCTTATGTGACGGTCATCATCCAGACAGCGTGAGCATAACATCAGTGGGCTGCGGTCAGACACGAAGACGCGATAGCAACATCAGGTATGTGACGTCACACGAGGTGGTAAGCAAGCATCTAGTATGTAGAGCGTCAACACAGGATCGTAGCAACATCTGGCTTATGTGACGTCACCACAGATGACGCTATGCAAACATCTTGTATGTGAGTGCAACCAGGCAAAACGGCGAGCAAGCATCAGTTGGGGTCGAAGTCGTACAAAAACAGAAACGCGTAGCAACATCGCGGTAGTTGGTGAACGATGCACAAGCAGGGACAGGCGATAGACAAGCACGCGGTCGGGTAACATTGCAAAAAGAAACTGTAGCAAGCAATTGAGTGGGTGACCGGTCACAATCAGAATGGTCGATAGCAACATGCTGTATGTGAGAGTCACATTACAGACGCCGTAAATGCAACAATGCGGGTATGTGACAGTCAAAGCCACTACAGTATGAGACGTAAGCAACATCCGGTGCATGTTGACGTCACATGGACGGGCCGTAGCAAACCAATGCGGTGGTTGACCGTCACAGAGACGCGTAAAGCAAACAATCTGGTGGGACGTCTGACAGACGGCCAGTTAAAGCTACAGCAAATCGGTAATGTGACATCACAGCTGCGTAAGCAAATCG